>NW_028317813.1:7800606-8103636 GCF_062004578.1 Staurois parvus
ATCATCAAGCTGAAAGCACAAACACACACTATTTAGGCTACAATATAGCATGATATTGAATATCGTGAATACAGTATATACAGGAAAGCAATTTTATTTGAAAATAATGCATACAGCTTTGCAATTCCATAATGTTTATTTGGGCAGTGCTTGCTCCCTTAAAGGGTTAGGGTAAATAACATGTTCCAACAGTAGGAGAATCCTGCTGAGAGTGCCAGTGGGTGTACTTACAAATTGCCAGTTCAGAACTGCCAGTGAAGGAGGGCATTATGATTTAAGTCAGTTATTCCCTTGACTGTACTCATTACTTTTGTTAAAGCTGAAAGTAAAAAAAAAACGAAAAAAAAACCCCAAAGCTTAAATGTAGAAAAGGGCTATATGTTACTCACAATTCCCCTTTAAGGGTGTTATTCATAAAGGGGAATATGTTAAAAAAAATATTTTTTTTCTCTCTAGCCAACATTTAAATGTTTCATATTTACCAGTATTACTTACTGCATTACTTCCATACATAAATTGTTACCTGGTTTGACAGAAATACAACAATGACTGGTGGATCGGGAGGCTAGTGAAAGAAGGGGGAGACATCGCCTTTATTCCGAGCCCTCAGAGGCTTGAGGCCATTCGACTGAAACAAGAGCAGAAAGCAAGGTGAGATAAAGCATCTATACAGGGACAGCCTTGTGGTTTGATTAGGAGACAGTATAGGAAATTACTACTAACAGAACCAAATCCCTTGGGAGGTCTATCTCTGATCCTGAATGCTTGTCTTTTTACCCCAGTTGTGCCAACAGATACATCAACTTGCTTGTGTGCATGTTAGTTAGAAGAGGTTTTCAAGACCATAATTACGAGACTATTTTGTAAGGCTCTTGTGTGCACGGTACATGCTATTAATAATGAAATGCAGTGTCACCCTAGGGCCTAGAAGAGCTTAGCTATGATGCTGTTAGGTGGTTCATATATTCCCAAGTAATGGCTTTTTTTTATATTCAGGAGGTCTGGTAACACCTCTGGTTTGGGAGACATTGGAAATCGGCGTTCGCCTCCCCCATCTATAGGTAATTGTCAGCCTTTATACACTTTTTTTCTGCACAATAAATGTTTGTATGCAAATTAACTTGCGATAGGACTGTACTTTTAGTAGCTTTATCTTTTAACTAACCCTCCAGAGTAGCCTTCCAAAGTCTAATGATATGTATAACCGTACATTTTTTTTTCTGTTCAAACAGCAGTTGGAAAGAAAATAAATGACAGATCCCTGCTTCACCACAGCGATGTGTGATGCCGGCAATCTCTCCCACTGTGCTCTTGTATTTTGACAGGGGAACTCTTCCCTTCCAGAATACAATGATCAGTGCCTGCAACTATTGGCTACAAGTACTGATCCATTGCTAGTTTTTTAGCAAGTCTATTTGACAGAAGCCGGTCCAACTTTCAGTATGTACTGTATGTACCAGGCTTGACAGTTACCTGATTTTGCTCCCACCAGATCTTAACTGCATAGGCCCTTGAGATCTGTACAGCTGTTGCAAAGTCTACTAGCTGTGCAGGCTCCTTTACAATCTCTAATCATGCCTATGGAGTGGACATCTATTATGTGTTCCAACATTGAACAGCCTCTCTATAGGAATGAATGGAGATTTTACTGTACTGCTATGCATCTCCCAGTAGACCAAACAGTGAAGATCAGGCAAGTGTGGGGATAGGCTAGTATAAGACTTTGGATTGTACTGGGTGTGGGTCGGTTAAAGGATAACTATATTAA
Source organism: Staurois parvus (assembly GCF_062004578.1). Classification (NCBI taxonomy): domain Eukaryota; kingdom Metazoa; phylum Chordata; class Amphibia; order Anura; family Ranidae; genus Staurois; species Staurois parvus. Next base: position 7,802,375 of record NW_028317813.1, read on the forward strand.
AAGCACATTTGTATTTTAAAGATACACTATCATTGACAGTGTTTTTCTAAAGGGTCCCCCACCCTACTTACTATACCAGTGTCCATGCTGCTCCTTCCTCTGCTTCAGCATACACTGCAATTGAATGTGTCACATGTGTCAGATGCTTGGAGGAGCGGAGACATCACCCCTCCATCATGGGCTTGAACCTAAGGGTTGCCTGCCAGACTCCTTCAGGGAGGTCACATGATCCATACTTGGAAGCACCAGATTTACCATCTAGCTGCAGTGGAGATAGGAAAAGTGCTGGGTCACTGCTAAAAACTGGAGTGGGGGGAGGAGCTTTAGAAACACATTGTCTCTGATGTGCAAAGTGACTGTATCACTTTACGTATGTACTACGTACGGAAAATGGATGGACAGCACCAACTTATATAGAATATCAGATGTGTAATATCATTTTACATTTAGCCAAATGATAATCAGCAAAACCAGCAATAACTGTGAAAACCTGGACACTTGTTATCACAAAAAGAAAACCATAATTTCAATGGTTCTCATTTGAACATGATGTTTAAGGAATAACTCTTTAAGATTTTACATTACTTTTCTTGACTCTGGTGGCATGTCTTCTCTTGAAGGGGATGTATACTTTTCCATAACCTGTGACGTTATAAATTCTCAATGATAATGTAGATACCTATAAAACACATCAACCTGATGTAAATAATGTTATTAATACGTGTGAATATTTATATAGAAAACTTTTGTCTATGTATAGCTATAATTCTATATGTATGCAGCTAGATTTGTTCCTCACATATAGTACAGAGGCCCTGCTTTCTGCACAACAGTTGTGCTTTGTTGCTCATTTTTTTCACATTGCAAACCTGAGTCAAATAATTTATTTGGCTGATATGTGTTTCTGAAGCAGATGTGAAGAAGAAAGGCAGAGTAAATCGAGCAATACATGGATTGAAATTGACCATCTGAATTTCGATCCATGTACGGGCACCCTGGTTGTACAGAAGCCAGTCTTTCGATCAGCTTCTGTACAACCAACCTCTATGGTTTTCCCCAATCGATCTGTGCTGCCGGCTATATCCAGCAGCACCAATCATTGTATTCTGATGGCAGGGAAGGTTCCTCACTGCCAGAACACAATAGAACAGTGGAGAGGATTCCCTCATCCACATTGAATGTGTGGATGGGGGAATTGGATCATTTTTTTTCACTCAACCCGCTAGTTGAACAAAAAAAAAAAGAAAAGATGAATGTATGGGCTGCCAAAGGCAAATGACAAGTTGTTGATTACTGTAATGGCAAATCTACAAACTGCTATGATTCATAAAAAAAAAAAAAGATATGGAAGTCCAGGATACTGAAAATCACAAAAAATTACATTAAGGTAAACACCACAATAATAGCTGAAGTTATCTGTTCACAAAAGCTACACTACCCTATAAAGGAAAACGAGAAGAGTGTATCAAAATTTTTTGGAGGGTTAACTTTTTATGAACCCTCTGTAATTTACTCCTTGCTCAAAAACATAAATGCCTATACATGCCTAAAATTGTAATAAAATAGGGGCACTTTATTTCACATATTGAACGATTTACCAGCTAACAGGTCATGTTGAAGTGGTATTATTCTGTTTACTCCTATACCAACTCAGGGGCGCACTGACAACTCATGGGGCCCCCGGGCAATAGGGGATCATGGGGCCCCTGTGTCCTTGCCCAAACTCAAAAAAGCCTATGAAAAAGGTACCAGGGGCATCTCACGGGGCCCCCTACTGACCCCGGGCCCTCGGGCAGTGCCCGAGTTTCCAAATGGTCAGTCCGCCCCTGTACCAACTACAACATATAAAAGATTTATATGCTCAGTCAAACTGAATTTCAACTTAAAGCAGATCACCGGGCAACATTTTTATTTTTCCATGCAGTGGGGCTCTGCCTTCACTGCATGGGTTAACTGCTTTCTTTGCTCAGGGGCACAAGGAAAAGCTATACTTACCCAATCCTTCAATCCTCCAGAACAGTGTTCCCTCAAATCCAGCGAAGGACTGTTTCTGCCATCCTTATGTCCAGAGCAAGTCTATGGGTGTGATTACTTCAGGAACAGTCCATTCACAAGACCACTAGTGTACGGGGGGCAGCAGGAGCAGCAGCGACCGGTCTTGTATTTAGAGGATCAGTGGATTAGGTAAGTATATCTCCGCTCTCCTCACCCCTAAACAAACACAAGAAGTTGACCCATGCAGTGAGGGCACAGCCCCACTGTATGGGAAAATAAAAATTTTGCCTGGAGTTCTTTGGGTATATTCCATACATCTTTGTAATACATGCACATTTCCCCATGTATTATCCCAATAAAAACACTGCAAGTACAAAAAAAATCCCTGTTGACCTTCTAGAAGTGCAGTAAGATCCTAATTTCCTGTTTTAGATTGACAATTTGGCCTCTGCTGCCTTGAAATGTAAAATTTTGCCAGCCCCATCTTCTTCTCTCCTGCTTCACTGCAGAACGCCTCTCTCTCTACTTATCTCCATAAAATAAGGGAATTCTGTGGTCCAGCTGGGACACTGTTTATAATCCTGGTTATCAAAGCTTTTAGCAGATTCACAGGTGCCTCAGGTTGAGGCTAGATGTAGGCCGTTAGCAAATTTTCAAGTCAATAATATTCATTTTAGTATGTGTATGAAAAATTAGTCTGACAATAAAAGGATTAAAATATAACTAATAGTAAACCGTTTTTTTAGTTTTGGATAGAGTGGAGAGGAATTAGAACACCTGTCTGTTTTGATTGCTGTCTGTGCCCCCGTTAGGGAGATTTACCAAAAAAGAAAGTAAAAGAATGTAAGAAAATCGCAAATTCTGGGTTGACACTAGAACAATAATAGAGATGAAATGTTCCAATGGGAACACTAGCTCTGGTGGCCTTGGCAACATCTTTAGACTCCTTTGGGATTTCTTCTCATTTTCTGTTGTGGCTGTGGGACAGGAAGTGAAGAGAAATCTCCCCAATGGGACACAGATGGCAAAAAAACTGACTGGGGTATAAACGCCCCATACTCTATCGAAAGCAAAAAAAATAGTTTTGCTTACTTCTTAAGACTTTCACAATTCAATTCTAGACCATGGCAGTAGACATGTGGTTAGCATGGCAAATGCTTCCTCTACCAATAGGGATGTAACATTTTAATGAGTCCACATCCAGATCCTGAAAATTTGGTGTGACTGCACAGCTATATTTGTGTGGTTGTGAAGGGGTACTGGCCAGCCAGGACTTTTTGCGTATTTTTATTTTTAATCAGGCTGTGGAATATCTGTGTGGGTTTTGCAGGTACTCATTGCAATGTTCAAGTCTAAAGATGTAAATTAGATATGAGTGCAGGTTAAAGTTATAGTAAACTTAGATTTAAAAAAAATCCCTAGCAAGACAATGTTACTAGCACATTATGAATACTTACCTTAGAACAAAGCCCTCCAGCAGTGCGCTGTCACCGTTGACAGGGCTTTCATCTTCCTCTGATCTTCCTTCCTTCCAGACCATTTGCGAGCTCCTGCCATCTGACTGGCCGAACCATGATGATTACTGCAAAGCGAAACAAAACAAAAAGCGCACCAACCTTGCGCATTACCTCAGTAAACCAAAATTGTATTGAATACAGAATGATACTCACAAACAGTGAAGTAAATCACGCATGTAAGCCCTCAAAGGAACTTGAGAATTATGAAGCCTGCGTGAGTCCCATCATAGGGGTAGACACTCAGAGTACAGCTGACGCGTTTCGAAGTCCCTTCTTCATCAGAGCTACTGAGTATTCAGAGAGTACTGAATTTTACCTACAGGTAAGCTTTATTATAAGATTACCTGTAGGTAAAAATCACAAAGGGGACTTTACTACCGCTTTAAGATCTCCTAAATTTCTAACAGTGTATGAGGTTTTGGTTCAGGAAATTACATTTATGCTATTGAATGCTAAAAGCAAATGAAATTTTGAACTACTTTCAAACAACATTCATCAAGTCTCTGTTATCAACTATACTGACCAGATCTTTCATACAAATGTTTTGTATGTAAATTTACCAGAGTTTGGCCAGCTTTAGAATTGATCTCTGATCTGCTGTTCCTCCAGAAAAAGTGTGGCACCAGGTCTGAAATGTACATTAGTATGCAGATTTCAATTAATTTCATTTTGAATCAGTCGATTCCTCCATCTACGCTAAACTGGATCAGCAGGATTTGGCTGAAATCCAAACCATATATCACCAACGTAAAGCTGATCACCACCTTAAATGTCCCTTTAAATAGTTTGGGCCAAGCTGGCCTATACAAACTATTGCACTAACAGATGCGTTCCCTGAGGGCACTGTATGAATTATATGTAGCGTCAGCTACTTAGTAGCGGGGGGATCCTCTCCCCACGCCTGCTGTCACTATTTATAAAGAGTGCAGCCGAGTGGGGCTCCACCCACACAGCAGCATCATTCATTCACAGTGAATGAATGGAGTACAACTACTGCAATGCAGATGGTTTGTAGTTCTCAATGCACTGCGAGGGCACTGATCAGCACTCTGGTAGTTCATTGATCGTCCTGCTCTCCATTAGCTGAATACCCATACAGGAGGTATGGGAAATTATCTACACTGAGATCCTACAGGAGCCTGAAATTGTACCTGTGATCAGCTGATTGCGGGTCTAATGCCCTGCAGACTCCAGAAAAAAAATGCACATTTTTTTACCTGCAAAAATATGTGCATTTCTTATTTTTTTAAAAGGTGAACTTAGCCTTTAAGGCAGAAAAAGATAACCCTGGTAGGTGGTTCAACTGCTGTCTAATGTCTTGTGGCAGGCTTAGAGTAGAGCAGACACTAGCCATCACATGCAATGAAGCTCACTGCAGTTCCAGACTAAACGCCTTGTGAAATCATCTGGATTATGCCAGTTTTGTATGGAAATGATCGCTATGAAATATCCAAATTAATTAGCATCTTGAAAGTGTGCCAGACATTTGTTGGTTTTGTGAGTATAATCCTCCTATTCTCTGTCACCCTGCTGTCATATCTGAGCTTGATGAGTCAAAGCAACATTGTAAGGATAAAATTCTCCAACATACAGCAGTATAAGCTTTCTGCTTCTGTGTGGCCAGTAAAATTTCAATTTTATTAAAGGACCACATCCTCCAAAAATTATATTTCAGCTTACATATAGCAGTCTTTTTAACTTTTTCAGTTCAGAAGTAGCAGAGTATCACTTAAACTCTAATAACATGATAACATGACTAATACAATAATGTATCAGAAATCTAGTTATGATACCTGTTGTTGAAGCATTTGAAAAATGCAAGGCTAGCCCTTTCACCAGGGTTCCCAGCTGGTACTCTTTTTTAAAAAAAAAACAGATTGTGAATAACAGTCTCTTGTTCATAAAGTCAGTAGACAGGAGTAAGCCATATGTAAAGTAATCAATTTTTCTGGGTTGTGTACTGCGCATACACAGTTTCAGCAATGGATCGTGCATAGTTACATTAGTTAGTCTGGCCGAAAAAAGACAAAAGTCCATCCAGTTCAACCATAGAAAAAAAAAGTTATAATCCTATACCCACAGTAGATCCAGAGGAAGGCAAAAAAAAACCAGCAAAGCATGATCTAATTTGCTCCTGCTGGAAAGTTTTGTGCTGACTTTTCATATGTATAAATACCACACCTATTCTCATTGGTGTCAGTTACTAGACCCCACCATAGAGGAGGGGTCTGCTCATTATTTTTATTATATAGTATTTATATAGCGCCAACGTTTTGCTCAGCGCTGTACATTATAATGGGAGACAGTACACGAGACAGTACAGTAACAATACAATACAATACACGAGGGGTTCGAGGGCCCTGCTCCTTGGAGCTTACAATCTAGCTCATTGCTGTGGCCTCAGAGTTATTGGTGGAGCCTGGGGACCCAGGCCAGTGATGACAGGCAAGGCAGCAACCACAGTATACAGGAGGATTGGGTGGGGTCTGGGAACTGCTACACAGTAGATGCAACACACATTGACATGTGCCTACTGCCCCATCCTAATCCAGGAGAGCTCAGCCTCTATGGTTCTTCTTTACATCTCTCACCCGGAATAAAGTATTTGTATTTTGCTGACTAGATGGATAGTACGACAGAAATGACCCTGGTGGGGGGTGTGGGGCCAGGAGTTGGTTGACTCTTTAGTGCCGCTCCTAGCAGGCAGGACACAAGTAGCATCAGCTAGCCCTCACTCAAGGAGAGCAGAATTGGTAATTTGGCAAGTGGATTAGATTTACAATTACCAATTATATTGTCTTTTAGATCTTTTATAGCATTGGTTGTGATATTATGCAATGTCATGATTCTTGACATTAAACATTACCAATGCTATAAAACTACTATAAGCCTACAGTCACACACCTTTTATCTTGTAGAAATTTGTGAACTATTGGTTCTGATGAAGTTTAAGGTCTTTCAATGGATAAAGATTGGATACCTTTAATAAATAAATAAAGAGTGGAAGGGAGGCAATTGAGTTGGCATGATAGAAAAGTATACACTCTGTTAGTGTAAAAGGGAAGATACAGGAGGTAGAAAAGCTTACAATCTGTTACAGTATAAGGGAGAGGTACAGAAAATGGAAGAGTTTACAATCTACTAGTGGGAGGAATACAGGAGGTGGAAGATTTGTTAATCTGTTAAAGTATAAGGGAGAGATACAGAAGGCTGAAGAGCATACAGTTTAAAAGTGTATAAGGGAGGATACAAAATGCTAAAAGAGCTTTATATAGTTATTGTATTTATATAAATATATATATTGTAAGAGGGAGACAGACTTAAAGTGTTATTAAACCCACAACAATAAAATCAGTCTGTATATGCAGTAAAGCATGCTTGTTATACTCACTGTGGAAGTTAAGGGGTTAATCCTCTGCATTGTGTAAAAAGGCCATTTGAACCTGTCTTCACTGCCCCTCTTCTTGTTCCAATGTCCACTTCTTATCTCCTGATAAGACAGACTGAACCCATAGCCATTCTGCACATGCTCAGTTTAGTGTGTATTGCTAGAGAGGTTTTTGTTTTTCTTGGGAGAGTGCATGTGATCAACACAGGGCCAATCAGCACTGGCCAGACAGAGGGCGGGGTTTTGCATCCTCATAGAGCAGAAAGAAAACTCCTCAAACAGGCAGCACTTTTTATAAATTCTTTAAAAAAAAATTAAGAATCACAAGATAGTCTGACTACAAAAAGCTTCACATTAGAAAAACAGTAGGCCGAAACATCAATCACACTCAGTCCTCCTCCTCCAGAGGAGTACTATGTAGCACTTTTTTAGTGTTTTATCAGCACTCAGCATTTACCACAGCAGGTTACCACAGCAGAGAGAGCAAGAGAGAAAGCCCTGAGCATCAGTCATCTTACATATACTGTATAAAGACCTTTTGCACAGGTCAGATGTGGATCTAGTAATGGAGACTTTATCGCACCCAAAGCTCTACAAAGCCTTCAGTTTTCGGGATCCAAGCAGAACGTAGTAAAGCTGAATCCCATGGGTTTTTTTTTGCATAGTTACATTGGGCCAAAGTCAGTATACTTATTCCATACCCAGCTTATGCTTGTAGAAGTGGAAAATAATTGTGGTAGCCACTTCTGCTACAATGATCCTCACTATCTTCTGGGTTTCGTGCCGAGCAGCTGCCCTGCTGCAAAGTGATTGGGGGGGGGGGGTTGTCACTTGCTTTGCTCTGGCACCATTAAGGCTCCGTTCACATCAAATCCGATTTTGAAATCATGCTACTTACAGTGAAGTCGCACGATTTCAAAATCGGGTGAGATGCCAATTTCCTTGCGATTTGCGCAGATGCACAGTCTGACACAGATGTCTATGCAAATCGCAACAAAAGTAGAACATGTGCTTTTCTGAAATCGGTGCAGCTCCGACCGGTATAACCGCTCTAATAGCAGACAATAGGGTATGACTTGACATGCGATTTGCAAGTTGCAGGGGATGCAAATCGCATGCCAAGTCGCATCCAGTGTGAAAGAGTCCTTAGCAATTGCCTTGCAATTTTCTCCATTAATGCAAAGTGTTTTCTTATTGGACAAGGTGGAGGGGTGAAATTATAATATCACAATCTCCACCTTGTCCAATCAGATAACACCTTGGGGGAGATTTACTAACCCTAGGTTCAAACCTAAGCGTATTCTGCAGCATTTTGCAGAAAAGCACTACAGTCCATTTAACAGGATTTCCTATGGGACAGGTTCACAACTCTGTGTTTTCACCCAGTGCATTTTGTGGAAAGGGTCAAGGACTTTTTGGAACGCAAAACGTTGCATTTTTGGTTCTATAGACTTCAATGGGAACACTGCAGAAAAGCATGTATTGCGTTTTTGCTGCGTATTTAATGTGGTTTGCGGTTAAAATCTGCCTAGCAACAAGAACAATAAAAATGGTTTAAAAAAACACATCAAAAACGCAAATGTAAAACAACGCAAAATGCAATGCAGAAACGCAACCTGCATAGGGGTGAACCTAGGGTTAAGCTGGTTCACTCAGAATCTCATGCATGGTAGTCAATCAGCTTCCAGCCTACATTTGTTCAATTAAGCTTTAGCAATAAAACCTGGAAGCTGATTGGTTTCCATTTAGAAGTGCACAATATTCTGAGTGAGCCAGCTTTAGTAAATAACCCTCCTTGTATCCATTGAGAAAAAAACATAAACTATATAGATGGTCCTTTTTCAGTAGTTTAGAGCAATCAGAACAATTAAAGATGATTATTGACTGATATTGGTAACTGCTCTCTACCTGTCCTCATAAAGCATCCTCATGAGACATCCTGTCCAAGTTGCAACTTTTGCAGCCTGCAGCTTTTCAGCTTTCAAATAACCACTAGTCCCAACATATATATATAGATCAGATCAGATCAGATCATCTGTAGGCAATATTTAGGACAGTTACTTAGTTTGTGTTTACGAGTGACTGACAAATGATCTGATTGATATGTCTAGTTGTTAAACGTGCATACAAAGGGCTCAGATTGAAAATATAATTAAATTTGCTTTTAGTTTTTCTTTCAACTGTTGTCACTAATGTATTTTTTGTACAATGCTTTCTTTTCCTAAACAAGCCAAACAGAAGCAAAAACAGGTAAGCTCATTCTGAAGAGAGAATATAAAAAAAAACAGATGTTCATAAAATGATCATTACAGATGTAGTGGGGTGAGATCCCCAGTTATCCACTCTTACATTAATAGTAAAATATGGACAGACAACATCATCCCAGGACTGGCTAGTCTGCTTTTATTCAGAATCAATGTAGGCTCACCTATAAGAATTGTCCGTATTGACCTCTAGCATTCAATCAACTTCAAAGCTGCACTGAGAAATAATTATTGTTGACTGACATTATTGCCGTGGGGCCATGCATACTTTTTTTATTGGGGAAACCTTGTAAAATAAGTAACATCTTTCTTTGTTACTATTTTGCATCTGTTCGACAAAGTATTATTATTTTTATTATTATTACATCGAGTTTATATAGCGCCAAAAGGTTTGCTCAGCGCTGTACAATATAGGGGGGACAATACATGGCACAGTACAACAATAACAAACAACTTACGAGGGGTAAGAGGGCCCTACTCTTTCGAGCTTAAAATCTAGGAGGGAGGGGGTAGTGGTACAGTAGGAAGTGGCTGAGGGGAATGAAGTGGTGGGAGGAATGAGGGAGAATGGCCGTTAGGTGAGGGTGGGGTAGGCTTCCCTGAAGAGATGGGTTTTGAGGGAGCACCTGAATGTGAGGAGGGAAGGCGACAGTCTGATGGATTGGGGCAGTGAGTTCCAGAGGATGGGGGAGGACCTGGAGAAGTCTTGCAGTCGTGCATGGGAGGAGGAGACCAGGGAGCAGGATAGAAGGAGGTCCTGTGAGGAGCGAAGGGTACGGGTAGGGCGGTACTTGGGGATCAGGTTGGTGAGGTAGTCAGGGGCAGTGTTGTGAACGGCTTTGTAGGTCAGGGTTAGAAGTTTAAATTTGATGCGTTGGGCAATCGGGAGCCAGTGGAGGGAGAGGCAGAGGGGGGTGGCAGAGGTGGAGCGGTTGGTGAGGTGGATGAGTCTAGCCGCTGAGTTCAGGATGGTCTGAAGCGGGGAGAGCTTGCACTGGGGTAGGCCGGTGAGGAGGGAGTTGCAGTAGTCAAGGCGTGAGATAATCAGGGAGTGTACGAGTAGTTTAGTGGTGTCTGGGGTAAGAAAGGTACGTATCTTGGCAATGTTACGGAGGTGGAGCCTGCAGGTGTTTGCAAGTGATTTGACATGAGGTTGGAAGGAGAGGTTCGAGTCAAGAATGACGCCAAGGACTTTGGCTTGCGGGGCGGGAATGATAGTGGTGTTGTTGGTGATGATGGATAGGATGGGGGGGGGTATGGGCAGGGGGAAAGACGAGGAGCTCGGTTTTGGAGAGGTTAAGCTTGAGGAAATGTAGCGACATCCAGTCTGAGATGTCGTTTAGGAGGTGAGTGATGCGGGCGGAGATAGTGGGGGTGAGGAGAGGGGTGGAGAGGTAAATTTGAGTGTCGTCAGCGTAGAGGTGATAGTTGAAGCCGTGGGAGTGTATGAGTTTGCCCAGGGAGGAGGTGTAGATGGAGAAGAGAAGGGGTCCAAGGACAGAGCCTTGGGGGACCAAGGCAATCTACAGCAATCTATAGCAGCCAAATAGATTTTAGTTCAGTGTAGTCTGATCTGTGGTTGCGGATTGAATCCTGTGGGCTTCTTTATTTTGCATTTTGCACTTTGCCTTCAATGAGCCTGATTGTATTATCTGCCTGGAGTTGCATTGCCAGATGTTTTATGGAACAGGGCAGATGGGCAGGAAATCAAACAATTTTAGATGTGTTGATTCTCTTAGGGGAACGCTTATCTTTTTTAAATGTTTTTAGATATACATGTGAAAGATCAGCTGAATGTAAATGATCTCCTCAAATTATATTAATGTTAAAAATCAAATTTCTGTGTAAGCTTTGTATATTTATATATCAAATGGCTCAAGCACATTTGCTCATTACAGATGAAGATTTGCTTCTTTTTAATAGATTATTATACAGGATTTATATAGTGCCAACAGTTTATGTAGCGCTTTACAATACAAAGGTGGACAGTACAATTAAAATACAGTTCAATACAGAAGGAATAAGAGGGCCCTGCTCATGGAGCTTACAACCTAAAGGGAGGGTGAGGTGGTACAAAAGGTAATAGCTTCAGGGAATGATGGAGATGACTCGAGTACAGTTCTTAGGTGGAGGTGGAGTTGAATAAATGAGTTTTCAAGGATTGCCTAAAGGCAGACAGGGTAGGAGCTAACCGGACATACGGGGGCAGGGCATTCCAAAGGATGGGAGAGGCTCTAGAGAAGTCCTGGAGGCAAGTGTGGGGGGTGGTAACAAGGGAGCAGAAGGTCTTGGGAGGAGCAGAGAGGATTGGGGGGGGGGGAGGCGAAGTTGTGGATGGCATTGTATGTTGTGGTTAGCATTTTATACATTGGGCTAGTGCAGGGGTCTGCAACCTTTAAGACATAAAGAGCCACTTGGACCCGTTTCCGAAGAGAAAAAAAAGACTGGGAGCCGCAAAACCATTGCAACATTTATAACAAATCCGACACTGCATATATTGCAAAAAGCACTCTGGTCATGAAGGGGGTTTAAGGGCCCAGTAAGCAAAGGGTTAATCAGGGCCACAGTGTATCTTCATAATCACAATCATAGCCTTAGGTCAGTGGTGGGCAACCTTTTTTTTCAACTGAGCCAAATCTCGCCAAAACCACGATTGAAATTTATTTTGACAGCCACATTTTTAAAACTGAAAATACATCCCCCATATAGTAATTCATCCCCCATAGTAATTCATCCCCCATATAGTAATTCATCCCCCATAGTAATTCATCCCCCATATAGTAATTCATCCCCCATATAGTAATTCATCCCCCATAGTAATTCATCCCCCACATAGTAATTCATCCCCCATAGTAATTCATCCCCCATATAGTAATTCATCCCCCATATAGTAATTCTTCCCCCATAGTAATTCATCCCCCATATAGTAATTCATCCCCCACATAGTAATTCATCCCCCATATAGTAATTCATCCCCCATATAGTAATTCATCCTCCATATAGTAATTCATCCCCCATAGTAATTCATCCCCCACATAGTAATTCATCCCCCATAGTAATTCATCCCCCATAGTAATTCATCCCCCATATAGTAATTCATCCCCCATATAGTAATTCTTCCCCCATAGTAATTCATCCCCCATATAGTAATTCTTCCCCCATAGTAATTCATCCCCCATATAGTAATTCTTCCCCCATAGTAATTCATCCCCCACATAGTAATTCATTCCCCATAGTAATTCATCCCCCATAGTAATTCATCCCCCACATAGTAATTCATCCCCCACATAGTAATTCATCCCCCACACAGTAATTCATCCCCCACATAGTAATTCATCCCCCATATTGTCTCAATTCACTTACCTTTGCTCCGCGCGTTCCTCTCGCTGTGTTCCCGCGCCGTTCTGGTCTTCAGGGCAGACTGAGAGAGGAGTTCGTCACTCTGCCCCGCCTACATCCTGGCTGCCCCACCTACATCCTGACAGCCAATGTTCCACGCTCCGCGGGCCGGATTTTTGAGGAGGGAGGGGAGCGGGCGCCCGGCACACAGAAGAGCCACATGTGGCTCGCGATCTGCGGCTTGCCGACCACCTGGTGGGCAGTGTGCTCCGGAGCCGCAGCAAAGATGAAAAAGAGCCGCATGCGGCTCTGGAGCCGCGGGTTGCCGACACCCGGGCTAGTGGAAGCCAGTGAAGAGATTGGAAGAGGGGCAGCAGTCACAGATCGGTTAGTAAGGTGTATTAGTCTAGCAGCAGCATTCATAATAGACTGAAGGGGGGTAGCTTGTGTAGGCCAGTGAGGAGGGAGTTGCAGTAGTCAAGGAGGAAAATAACCAAGAAGTGAATAAGCTGTGTTATGGTGTGGTTAGTCAGGAAGGTGTGAATTCTTAAGGTGGCAAGATTTAGTCAGTGATTGGATGTGGGGACTGAAGGAGAGGTCAGAATCTAGGATTACACCTAGCACTCTGGCATGTGTGGAGGGGCCAGTGGTTGTTCTGTTGATCTCATTGGTAAAGTCATGGGGAGGGGATCCGAGTGGAGGAAAAATTTTAAGCTCAGTTTTAGAAAGATAGGGTTTGAGGAAGTGGTGTGACATCCATACTGATATGTCACTCAGTAAATTTGCGATATGTAAGGAAATTGAGGGGGTGAGTTGAGGAGTGGAGAGATAAATCTGGGTGTCATCAGCAGAGAGGTGGTATTGGAAGCCATGGGAGGTTATCAACTGGCCCAGGGAAGAGATATAGAGAGAGAAGATGAGGGGCCCAAGGACGGATCCTTGGGGGAACCCTATAGGAAGAGGAGCGGTGTAGATGGTATTGTATGTGACACTAAAAGTGCGCTGATATAGGTAGGAGGAGAACAAGGAAAGAGCAGAGTCTTGGAGGACAAGGAAGTGGAATTTGTTGAGGAGGAGTGGGTGGTCAACTGTGTGAAAGGCAGCAGAAAGGTCTAAGAGTATGATTATGGGGTACTGGCCATTGGTTAAAGCAGTTAGTAGGTCATTGGTGAGTTTTAATGGCAGTTTCAGTGAAATGTTGTGGGTGGAAGCCAGACTGTAGGGGATCAAGAAGGTTGTTATCAATGAGGTAGCAATTCATACGGTTGTGGACAACATTTGTACCCAGCTAATCCTTTTTATGCCACTGCCCACCAGTCTGTTTCATGTATCTGGTTAGAGGTCAAAGTGACAAGAGGGCTTCTCTTAAATCTCTGGTCCACACAGCCCTGGAATAGTGATAGGGAATGAAAGGACACAGAGCAGCACAAGTGCCAAGAGTTCAGTCCAAAGGTTCTCACATCTGGTAGATGACAGGGAGGAGTCTTGCAGACTTCGGAGCAGATTACAAAGGTGAGTGAGAGTGCTACTGAGGAGCAAACTGGAACTCAACCTGGCAGGAACACCTCAACCCATGACAGGGTCCTAAACAACCCAGGGTTAGCAAACAGGAAGACAGATAGCAGGCAGTATAGAAGGCAAAACATGGTCTAAGGACAAGCCAAGGTCACACCGAGACATCAGCAGAATCAAAGTCAGGAGGCAAGACTAGATCACAGCAGGCAATCAGCAGAATCTTGGTCAGATGTCAAGCCAAGGCCAAGAGCTATTCGGTTCAGCAACGAGTAGAAAAATGAGGACAAGGTCAGGATCAACCCAGGTCACAACAGAAGGTCAGAGCAGAGACAAGTCTAGAGGCAGGTTGAGTTAGCAATGGTTACGCAGATCACAAGGACAAGTGCAGATTCTGGTCACAGGGAAACATGTTGGACTATTCAGCAACTTCTTAGTTCAGTTCTGTTCCTTTATTATGCCACTTGGCACCAAGATTAGAATTAGGTGTGCATGTCCTTGCATATATACCATTATATGTTCGCACTACATGCCCCCGTAAATTGCCCAGTTGAATTAGCATGCTCATGCAAACAAGCATGCACATGTACCTGACTGGCAAAGATCCTTGTTTTGGGTCCTTACAGTATGATGGAAATCAACTGATACTCTTTAGTGTCTATTAATCTTAAACATCTCCAGACATGGGCTTTGTCTATGCTATGGTGGCATAAAGACACTTCTGAGACAAGCTGTGCACCAGCACATTCCGTACAGATGAGCTGAGACTTCAGGCCGTAGTGGAAAACATGATAGAACAGTATCTACTTGATAGTGAGCTGTCTTCTACGTATATAATGTTCTCCACACTGCTTTTTCTGATAGTTCATGTGAAGCACTGCTTTAGGGGCCCAACGTATGGGATTGGCACTAGAATAACTTGCCCATAACCATAGGCACTGCCAGACAAGCCTAATGCACCAAACCTCTCTGCACCTATGTTTTTGCTTCTCACCTCTCACACACTGGACTGTTTGCTCAGTCCCAAAACATTGGCCATTATGGAATCCTGTATCCAAAACTAATAGTGTTGAGCCTTGCTGTTCCTTCCCTATAATTTAAAATGGACAACTCTCCAAATACAGATTCAGGGTTTCAGATTGATATCTTATAACCTAATGTGTTCTGCACCTCAGTAAAGACCAGTTCCCAGCCAGTTTTCATTATCCCCTGGTCTCACTTCCTGAGATTATATGTTCAGATTTACTTACCTATATCACCTCTCTGAGCCACAAACACTGAATCCTGTTTGTTAATAATTGTTCTAGGTCATTCTGTTACTGTGTTGTTGGGTTAAACCATGTTGTATAGGGCCCTTTAGTTATCCCTTGGTGAAAACACACTCATTATATCCTCATATCTTACCCACACTCCCCATCACCATTCCAAGATAGCCACTTAGCTCGTCACAGAAACACAGATTCACACATTCATATACATTATGATGGCGCATCTCATGCACCCCCATTGTAGCTTAACATCTCCCCACCTAGCACCCAGACTACTGCTGCCCCTGTAAAAATAAGGGGTAGATATCTGAAGGCTATAGTAAGCCAACCCCTATTTAGCCCCTTACACACAATCACCTTACTTTTCCCACTCCATCCTCCCACCCCACCCCTCCAGCTTTCTTCACCTTACCACACTGTCTGCATCCTTCCTTCTTCATGCCGCCTCTTTTACTCAACCCACCACCTGTATTCTTTCCCTCCTCCCTCACCCCACAGCCCTTGTCCAACTCTTTACTTGCTTCCTCCCTTCCTATCCACACCCCCTTCTCTGCTCCCACCAACCTTCTTGTTGCCCTTAGGCATCACCATTCGCTGTGCCACCCAATGACCATTCCCTATGCCACCCAACAGGGGCAGACTGACAACTCATGAGGCCCCCGGGCAATAGGGGATCATGGGGCCCCTGTGTCCTTGCCCAAACTCAAAAAAGCCTATGAAAAAGGTACCAGGGGCATCTCATGGGGCCCCCTACTGACCCCGGGTCCTCGGACAGCGCCCGAGTTTCCAAATGGTCAGTTCGCCCCTGCCACCCAATAACCTCCCCTTGGACTTCCATAGGAGGTCACCAGGGAATCCCTATTCTTACTGTCTTCTCCCTCCTCCCTCTCTCTCCATTCATCCACTCCTACTACAACTCCTGCTATCCCCCTCCGTTTTCTTTTCCCCTCCTAGCTGCTTTGTCCCAAGCCTACCCTGACATACTTGGGAAATTGTCCAAAGCCTACAGCATCCCACTGTTATTCTTTGACTCAGTGCAACTACAAAACCTTTTCATCAAAGGTTCCACATGTATTCTTGTCTTGTAAACTTTTTGTAGCTGACCCCTTGCCTCGAGCTTCATTGTACTTTTTATGCCTTGTGTTTGGTGTTTCTCTGTTTTATATACCCAGAAAGTGTTGTTCTGTTTCAAATGACTCCAAATTTCATGTACCTTATTATATTTTAAAACTTGTTAAATTAAGAATTACAAAAAGCCGACTCCAGAGACTATGCTTTCCTGAATCAGGTGCAGAGATTTTACAACATAGAAGTCAATGCAAACATTTTTGAATCTATCATGTGAATATTATCACTCTCTTGTTAAATCTTACTTTGTCCTATTTTCATGAATAATGCTCAAATAAGTAAAATCTCTTGAGAATATTGGGCTGTATATTGCTGCTACTGTATGTGTTACTGCTACACACATGCTGGCACTTGTGTTCTTAATTAATTGACAGGTTCTATTGTCCAGCCTTTACTATGTATTGTAAAATAAGGTAGATTAAGCTATTGCTCTGCACATTTTCCAAGGCACACACTGCAATCTTCAAACAGTGACCACTTTCAGACCAATAATAAGTATTGGCTGTTACCACAAAACACTAATTGCAATAGCAAGATTCTGGCAGGCGTTCCATGAATCACGTAGCATAATTCTGTTGATGTACAATATATTGTAGCTATTTTTCTTCAGCTAAAAGATTCTGTTACCTTTCAGACAGAGCACATCGCACCCTATGATGTTGTTCCATCTATGCGGCCAGTAGTTCTTGTCGGTCCATCTCTCAAAGGATATGAGGTAAAATATAAAGTTTATATTTGTACAATTTTACCATTATTAACCGCTTGCCCCCGCCCTATAGTAGAACTAACTATATATACGTGATTTGCATTTCCAGGTAGGGGGCATGGCTTCTAGGCAATCTAGGGATTGGTTGCCTGGCATGTAATCGGCCGGGTCCAGGCTGTAGATTCTTGGCAATCGCTGTGTAGAACTGATAGGGGAGAGCCCTGTGTGTAAACAACACAGGTCTCTCTCCTGCCAGCAAAGACATTCTGCTGTGTATTTCTCTGCACAACAGTCAAAAATATTAGGGTTTTTTTTTTTTCAAAATTGTTGGTCTTTTTTTGTTTATAGCACAAAAAATAAAAAGTGCACAGGTGATCAAAGAAAGCTCTATTTACGAGGGAACAATTTTTTTATTTATTGCAAAAAATGGCCCAGTCAGGAAGGGGGGGGGGGGGGATAAATCCTCTGGAGGGCAAGTGGTTAAAGTATATGCAAACCCTCATCTTGTAAAGACCAATTCAGTTTAAAATAGAGATGACAGGCAAAACATTTGGGTATAGATATATAAAATAAATTATAAACACTTTATTTTTTCCTTTTTTTATAAATGAATGCATTCCCTCTGTTCTCAGCAGCATAAGAGATGGGAGAGGAGAAACAGCAGCACACTGCTCTTTCCAATGAATGGCTGTGCAGGGGTGTGTGTCAGGACAAATCCGTTCATTGGAGGAGAGCAGGCTGAGATCCTGTTCTCTTTGTATTGATTCCTGTGTGTGAAATACCTGGTGTTTCTGCCAGTAACATCAGCTCCATCTAGTGGCCACAATGCAGTATTTTCCTGAAATACCTCAATCAAGAAAATACGGCATAGCCACTTAGTGGGTTGACAGTCAAAGGAAATAAACATATTACAGTAATATTTCAGTGCAATTGTTCAGTTGTTTGAGGCATTTAGCACAGTGATTTTTTTTTAAATAGCCCCTTTATTTAGAACTTGTTTGTAATGAGCTATTTACTGAAAACACTTTTTACACACCAGGTGTTCAAGAATGCTTACTATGGGGGAGATTTACTAAAACTGGAACATAAAAAACCTGGTTCAGCTCTACATAGAAACTAATCAAATTCCAGGATTTATTGTCAAAACTTAATGTAATTAGTGTAAGTTAGAAGCTGATTGGCTGCCATACACAGCTGCACCAGATTCTGAGTGCTCCGGTTTTAGTTATGTTTCAATAATATGCACCAAACACTACTTCACACTCTTCTGTACAAACCTTTAATAATACAGATTATGTAAGAAAAAAATAGATGTTGCCTGGACTTCTATTATTTGCTCACTTTTGTTCTTTTAAATATACCATCAAAGGGGTTTGTTCTGTCTGTTTGATAAGTGCAAAAAAATAACGTTCATCCTAATAGAAATCTTCTGAGCTGATAATTTTCTGTGCTATCTGCCCGTGCTGTTTCTGGTAGTCTAATCAGTCCCCTACCCCAGTTCTTCTCTTGGACTACAGAACATCCCATGTTGTGGAGATGAGAATAAGGAGGCATTCTATATTTCAGCAAAAGACAGCTGAGCAGGGCTGAGACCAATACTTGCAATTTCATTTCAAAGGCACTGTGTTTTCAGTCCACAAAAGGACTTAGGAGCTGAATGCATTTCTGCCAGGATCAACAGATAATATTCTGTAGTTACATGGTCTTTAAAGTGGTTGTAAAGGCTCAAGGTTTTAAACCTACATGCGTTCCTCGGCTCTCCCAGGACTCTCCATCCTCATTGGCTGAGACTTCAGAAATAGTCATTGGCTCCCACTACTGCAATCACAGCCAGTGAGCCAATGAGAAGAGAACAGGGGAGAAGCTGAGCCACGCTCCGTGTGTGAATGGACACACAGAGCAGTGGCTCAGGAGCGAGCCTGCTTGGGTGCCCCCCTAGCAAGCTGCTTGCTATGGGGCCACTTGGCAGGAGGGAGTGGCCTAGAGTGCCTCCGGGGGACCCAAAAAGAAGAGGATCAGGGCTGCTCTGTGCAAAACCACAGAGCAGGTAAGTATAACATGTTTGTTATTTTTTACGGAAAAAAAAACAACCTTTAATATCACTTTAAGTTGATAAATGACGGAAAAATGACGATGTATTGCAGAGATGTCAGATTTTTTTTTCCAAAACAATACTTTAAGGGTACAGAATGCAACAATAAAAAAAATGTACAGAAGAACGCATGCTCAAGCGGCCGGAGCAGATGCAGTTCTGACTGCTCCGCACACTCCCGGCGCCTCAGGGGGATATTCCGCTCCTTCCAACCCGTTCCACCCTGCCACCTATCAGGCCTGTTTGTGGAGCGGGTGGAGGACCTCCGATGCCCACCTGACTGGCTGGGAGATCTACGAGTGGCTCCCGCACTGCCACAATGAAGTAGGGAGGGGGCGGCAAGATGGTGGCCGGACCCGGCTCTCGGAGCTCTTCAGTTGCTGAGGAGAAACAGCATACACCACCACAGTGGGCCCAGCTCCCCTCCTCCAGTCCTAGGACACATAGCATAGCATACCTACTCGCCCCTTCCTAAGCTTAGGCTCTCAGGAGGTCATGTCTCACAGGATCCTCAGAAGATCCTTCAGGAATTCAATAACTTCTATGCTACCTTATATGGCCAATCCTGGCCTGTTGAGCCTTTTCTGCTTCAGGACTTTTTGGGAACCCTGTGGTGTCCGGCCCTTACTGAGGCCCACAGGGAACCTATGGAACAACCTATCAATAGCGAGGAGCTTGGTAAAGTAATAAAATGCTAAAGACGGTTTATCGAATGTCTATTATAAAACATTTTCTGAACAACTTCTCCCCCACATGGCTCTTTACTTCAACATTTGAGTCAGAACGGTGTGATTCCTTTAGACGAAAACAGAACATTTATAAGCGTTATCCCTAATCCTAATAAAGAAACTATCAATATCCTTAATTATCGACCTATTTCGCTAATTAATTGTAACCTGAAAATCCTGACAAAACTCCTGGCCCTGCGTCTTAATTCTTTTTTGGCGCAATATATTCACAAAGACCAATCGGGTTTCATATCTGGTCGCCAAATGCAGGATCAGATTCGTAGGTCCATAGCTTTGATTTCCGCTGTCCGCTCTAATTGGGATGCTCCTATTTCTCAGGAGTTGTTGCTTTTTTCTCTGGACCTCCATAAAGACTTTGATAGCTTAATTTGGGAATATTTGTTTACTATTTTGCGAGTTTATGGATTTGGTCCTGCATTTCTTACACTACTACAATCTTAATACAACATTCCCTCAGCTCAAGTGTCCATTAGAGGTTACAGATCATCCGTGTTCCCAATTTGACGCGGTACTAGATGTTGTCCACTTTCCCCACTACTTTTTTGCAATAGCAATAGAACCTTAGCTATGGCGATCCACTCCCATCCTGGATTATCTATATACAGTTGTGTCCAAAATTATTCAACCCCCACTGAAATTGAGTGTTTTGGCCAGTTTGACATTGCTTTTGATCATTCAGTCATCTTGCTTACATTTACATTAAAGAGGCACTTGTAGGTCAGACAAATATAACATAACAGTTATAATGAAATAACCACAAATGTCTTTTCTGTGCTCACAGCATTATCAGTTTTATTCAACCCCCAAGTGACATTCAATCTTAGTACTTAGTACAGCATCCTTTTACAGTTATAACAGCTTTTAAACGTGAAGCATAGCTTGACACAAGTGTCTTGCAGCGATCTACGGGTATCTTCGCCCATTCTTCATGGGCAAAGGCCTCCAGTTCAGTCACATTCTTAGGCTTGCGCACTGCAACTGCTTTCTTTAAGTCCCACCAGAGGTTCTCAATCGGATTTAAGTCTGGTGACTGCGATGGCCACTCCAAAATGTTCCAGCCTTTCCTCTGCAACCATGCTCTAGTGGACTTGGAGGTATGCTTGGGATCATTGTCCTGTTGAAAGGTCCAACGTCTCCCAAGCCTCAGGTGTGTGACGGACTGCATCACGTTTCCATCCAATATCTCCTGGTACTGAAGAGAATTCATGGTACCTTGCACACGCTGAAGCTTCCCTGTACCTGCAGAAGCAAAACAGCCCCAAAGCATGATTGACCCTCCACCATGCTTCACAGTAGGCAAGGTGTTCTTTTCATCATAGGCCTTGTTCTTCCTCCTCCAAACATAGCGTTGATCCATGGGCCCAAACAGTTCTAATTTTGTTTCATCAGTCCACAGAACACTATCCCACAACTTTTGTGGTTTGTCCACATGGCTTTTGGCATACTGCAGTCGACTCTTCTTATTCTTTGGAGACAGCAAGGGGGTACGCCTGGGAGTTCTGGCACGGAGGCCTTCATTACGCAGTGTGCGTCTTATTGTCTGGGCTGAAACTTCTGTACCCACATCTGACAAATCTTTTCTCAGTTCCTCAGCAGTCACACGGGGACTTCTCTCCACTCTACGCTTCAGGTAGCGCACAGCAGTCGAAGTCAGCATCTTCTTTCTGCCACGACCAGGTAGCGTTTCAACAGTGCCCTTTGCCTTGAATTTGCGAATGATGCTTCCTAAGGTGTCTCTTGGTATGTTTAACATCTTTGCAATCTTCTTATAGCCATTGCCCTTCCTGTGAAGAGAAATCACCTCTTCTCTTGTCTTCCTGGACCATTCTCTTGCCTTCACCATGTTTGTAACCACACCAGTAAATGTCTAGAAGGAGCTGAGTATCACAGTCATTTTAAAGCTGCCTAATTGGTGCTTATTATGCTTGATTGCTGCTCGGTGACATCCACAGGTGTTTTCAATACCTGATGGAAAGCACCTGTATGAACCTCTGTTCTTCAGAGTGGTAGTCTTTAAGGGGTTGAATAATTGTGGCAATGAAGAAACCACATAAGAACCATTTACTACTGTATTACATAAACAATTGATGTCATTTTAGTTGCATTTGGGTAGTTACAACGTCCTTGTAGGATTTGATTCTGAATACAATTCCAAATGTACACTATAGTCCCTAAACCCCTTTACAGCATTGGGGGTTGAATAATTTTGGACACAACTGTATATTATCTTTTCTATTGACAGTCTGGGATAGGGTACGCCATCGCAAATCCTTGGCTTCCTCACACACATCTTTAGCCCCAATCTTTTGTAACCCTGAATTTGTACCTGGCATGGTTCCGGCTCCATTCCAATGGTGGATCAACAAAGGGTTACTGAGGATAGGGGATTACCTCCGGGGTGCCTGAATTTACCCTCTCCAATATTTTAAAGAAAAATTGTAGATGCATCCCATCAAAATCTTTAGATTTACACAAATCACCTCCTTTATTCGCTCAAAAACTATTTTATTAGATGGACCACCCACTCTTACCAATTTCGAACTTTATTGTAAAAATAATAATCTCTCTAGAGGCCATATTTCTATGGTTTATGCCCTTCTTACTGATCCGAGCTGTAAACTTCCCTATATGGATCAATGGGAAAGGGACCTGAATGTTAGTTTCCCTATATGGATCAATGGGAAAAGGACCTGAATGTTAGCTATGATCTAACCGATTGGCAAGATATAGCCTTGGCATTGTCAAAGGTTTCCATCAATACCACCTTAATTGAGGCAAATTATAAAACATTATTGTGATGACATCTGGTTCCGACCCGGATTGCGAGGATACACCCATCTGCCTCACCTATGTGCTTTCGGCGTTGCGGCCAGATGGGTTCTATGTTCCACATCTAGTGGCGATGCCCGATAGCAAATAAATTTTGGATCCGCATGTTTAACCTTATTTGCACGGTGACGGGGGTGAATGTTCGCAAGGCCCCGGAGACTGCCCTCTTTCATAAATTTCCAAGTATAGTGCCAAAAAAATCCCTTAAATTGCTTACCTATATGCTGTTAGCAACAAGAATCACTATTGCTAAACACTGGAAGAGATCAATTATTCCACTTGAATATGTTAAGAATAAATTGAATTTGATCATAATTAATTACAGACTCACCTGTATTCTGCACAACAATGCAGACAAATTTGACAGAGCATGGGGCCCATGGATTCAATACATTTCCGTGCCTTGATACTTCCTGACTTGACCCTCTTCTTTCCTTGTTCCTATTTACTTCCTTTTATTACTTTTTACTGTCCTTTTTTATTTCCCCGTTTTCTGGGGCTAGTTGAACCTACTCTTTACTCGTTCCACATCACCTGTCATGTTTTCCTTGATGCCCGTTCTGTGTGATTTATGGGGGCTATGACCACTGACTCTCCCATACCTGGTGGACTTAATGATGGGAATTTTTTGCTTAAATTACCCAATTGTATTCGCACAGATTCTTAGGTTTCCTAGGGTATGTCTGCTGTTTGTTAACCCAGGTGTTCTCTTGTGCTATTTGACATCTTTTGTGATAACATGACATTTGTCTTTTGCACTGTTTGTAACTTGAAACATCTTAATAAAAACTATTTGAAAAAAAAAAAAAAAAAATGTACAGTTCTGTCACTTAAAGCTGAACTATAGACATATATAAAATACACAAATCAATGCAGCTCTTTAATCATAAATACATCACAATTTATTTATTTTTGTGCTGCAAACAGCTTAAGAACCTGTATTTGACCTGGTATTAGCAGAGGAAGAAGCAGTACAATGAGCCAACCAGTTAACCACTTCAAGTCCGGACACTTTTACCCCCTTCCTGTTCAGGCCAATTTTCAACTTTCAGCGCTATCACACTTTGAATGACAATTGCGCGGTCATGCAACATTGCACCCATATGAATATTTTGGCATTTTTTGAGACAGATCTTTATTTTGGTGGTATTTATTCACCACTGGGATTTTTATTTTTTTTTGCTATATAAATGAAAATGTCCAAAAGTTTTGCAAAAAAGTGTTTTTCTTATAAAATTTTGCAAATAAATAATATTTAATCATAAATCTTGTCCAAAATTTATTCAGTTATCTTTTTAGTAAAAAAAAAGAACCCAAATTCGTTTATAACCAAAAATTATAATTTTTTTTAAAAAAATGTTACATTTTAATTTTTTTATATTATTATTTATGTTTTTTTTTTTAACATACTGTCACCCTAGCAGTACAGTGTCACCATGGTGACACTGTACTACTTGTGGGGGTTGATGAAGATTTTTTTTTTACAGTAATTGCTTTTATACCCATAAAGGCTGTAAAATCAATAATTTCTCCTTCTCTCTTTTGCATTCTTGCAGCCATTGAGAAATGCTGTGTGAGCTGTGATTAGTCACAGCTTGTCACATGGTACAAGGCAGTTGTGAATACCCTTGTACCATGTGACCTCTGTGATCATTCACAGATTTCACACGTGGTAAGCAATGATGTCAGAAGTGAGATCTTGCTTACTACTCTGCATGTGATCACTGATTGGCCAATCAGTTAACCACTTCAATCAGTGATCACATGGTCGGGACCTCGCATGGAGGTCCCATACGACGATCGGTGTTCCACTGTGTCCGGAGGACACGGTGGGCACCGGATCGCGGTGCTGCGTGCTCCCAGGGAGTGTGCACAAGCAGGGGGCGGGGAGGCCATATATAAATGGCCACCCGACCCTGCACTGCCACCGTCCGGACATTTATATACAATGGCCAGACGGGAAGTGGTTAATATGCTGTCATGAAGCATGCTGATAGGAGGCAAATGAGAGTGACCAAAAGCTAAGCTCATTGCTGTGCTCCTTGCCCTTTCACTGTGTACCCTTTGTAAATCACTAGCAAATGAGAATGTACAAATTCTGGAGACTTCAGAGTCAGTAAGGAGACTAAGTAAGGACATGTCAGACATTTTTGGAAAACAGACAAAATGTGAAGTTTCAGAAAATGCAGATACCCTATACACTCATTAAGGTCTGCAATAGTAATGGCTAAAATAGCAATTTTTTTAATGTGTCATCCAAGGGAGCTGAAAGTATATAGTCTTAAATTTTAAGGCATTTTGGAGTGTCAGGTATAATAAAATGCTTGTTCATGGAGAAATATAACAAAAAAAGGCTGAACTAGATTCTGCTTCACCAGTTAGCTCTTGTGCTTTTTTTTCATGGCATCAGCAAACTTTTTGGCAATCCAGAAATACACTGTATCAGCAGATGTGGGTCTCTAGTGCTCCTGAGAATTCTACCTAGGTGTACAAGAACAAAATAACATATTGTATATCAAGAATACCGTCTCTCTACCTTGATCTTCCCATGTAAAGGTTATATTGGCTATACAAAGTGCAATATTTGCTTGAATGCACAATTACATACACTTGAAATAATTATTATTATTATTATTAATTCATTTACTCATCTATGCAGCAATGTTTATTCTGCAGTGCTTTAGGCCTCATGCACAGAGGGTGTTTTTTTTTTCCCTCCCCTGGACACCTTTGCTCCAGAGGAGGAAAACACAGCTGAAAAAAGCACCTAAAGCTGCGTTTTGCATGTGCTTTAATGCACGCATTTGGAGTTAATGCATTCTGTTGGCCAGAATATTCATTTTTCTGGCCATTAGAATGCATTAATGCGCAAATGCATATAAACACGTTTTTTGCATAGGTTGAGCAGTGAAGAAGACAGTGGAAAATAAAATGACTTTTTAACTGATACAACTGTAAACTTAAAAAAAATAAATAAATGTGCATTGTTATTGTTGTGTTAATTTACTAATTGAAAGTCATCTGTCATATACCACTTACTCAGCTCCATGTTTCTACAAAGTTCAATACGCAATTGAATATTAAAGACATGTGCTGAGTCAGACCTCATTCCGGCGTCTTGTTCACAGGGAAAGTAATAATGTGTGACAGGAATGTGCAACTCTGCAGCCTCTTATACAACACATGATTATGCAAACTAGTTGGCTTTTTGCTGGAAAGACCCTAATTACTGCATTAGGGAACACTGATGTGAGACTTGTTTTGGCGCTCATTAGAGAAAGATCTGAAAAATGCACAGGTTTTTTCTTTTTTTTGGAGAATGAGAAGATGCCTAATAGTCGACGCAGTCTAGTTTAGTCACCCAGCACCTGCATTAACACTCATTTGTTGATCTGCTCATAGCTGATGCATGTATGGAATCTGTACAGACTTTAGATAGTGGACATATGATTGACAGCCACCACCCTTAATACACTTCAGATACAATACTCCAGATCAGGGGCGGACTGACCACTCATGGGGCCCCCGGGCAATAGAGGATCATGGGGCCCCTGTGTCCTTGCCCACACATTAAAAAAAAAGCCTATAAAAGGCATTTCATGGGGTCCCTACTGACCCCGGGCCCTCGGGCAGTGCCCGAGTGCTTGAATGGTCAGTCCGCACCTGCTCCAGATGCAATCTGTCAAGGACCAAGAGCAAGGACGCTTTATGAAATCAGTGGGCCTGTGTGCAAGATAATAAGCTAGAAATTCTGAAGGACCCTCTGCACACTGGTATATACCCTTTCAAGCAAACTATGCAACAAATAGGGATATTTCGTTCACACATATTGCAATACATGCTTAAGCTGGCCAACTGCGTCAAACAGCTTAAACATGTATTGCAATATGTGTGAACCAAATATCCCTATTTGTTGCATAGTTTGCTTGAAAGGGTATATACCAGTGTGCAGAGGGTCCTTCAGAATTTCTAGAGTTAATGTGGTTACACCCCTTTAGCACCTGATGGATAAATGCATGCACTAGCTGTATGGATTTGAGCACAGGGATCTCTTGTTTGTTTCAAGATAACAAGCTGGGACCCATTGTTTGATTAACCCCTTCCCTCCAGCCATTCACAGATATGCGTCCTCACAGAAGTAGGCCTTTATCCGTGGGGCCACATATCTGCGCACCTGTTTTTGTGCTGGGAACACACCGCACAGCACACTCCCAACACAGGAACCAGGCTCTCAACAACGATCGGACCTGGGACTCCCGGTTCCAGGTCATCTGGTTGCTGTGATAGCCTCTGATTGGCTATCACAGTGATTAGTCCCACCCCTGTGTTTACATCCACTTCTGAATGAAGAGAAAAATACATTTTATCTTTCTCTCCTTGCAGGAGAGGAAGATGTAAACCAAAAAAATGTGTATAAAAAAATGATAGTAATAAAAAATAAAGAAAAAATAGCTAGATCAAGGATTGATCTAGGTCAGTGCCAGGGTTAGTGTTAGGGTCACGGTAAGGGTCAAAAATCAGGGTCTGGGTCAAAGGTCAGGGTCAATATATTTTGAGTAGAATTTAAAAAAAAACAACAGTGTTAGTGTGGTAGGATAAAAAAAGCAAAATGTACACCATTGTTTCTGGGCCCTTCTCTGGGTACAAGCAACAACTAACATCACTGTAATTGTCAGGGTGGGTTGTTCTTGGTTGTAAATTATGGTAATAGCATAATAATATGGCAGAAAAATTTAAAAAATGTTTTTACTCTTTTGGGCAAGTTTTCCTTTAATAATAAAAAAAATCAGGAGATATCCATTAACATTTATCACCAAACAAAAGCTCAATTTGTCCTGAAAAAAACAAGACATAATCCACCTGGATACAGTTGAAGTAGTTGAGGTGATATGCGCAGTTTTACGAACACACGTAAAATTGCAAAGTTGTGTTCAGGCATTAAAATCTGTTTTACCTTCAGTCACT
This sequence comes from Staurois parvus, assembly GCF_062004578.1. Lineage (NCBI taxonomy): Eukaryota > Metazoa > Chordata > Amphibia > Anura > Ranidae > Staurois > Staurois parvus. The sequence goes on from NW_028317813.1 coordinate 7,830,127, forward strand.
AAGGGGTTAAAAACAAAGAAAAACAAAATGCCATGTTTAAGGCACTGTGGCAAAGATTCGGCATGGTTCTCATTGTGGCTGGGGGTGTTGGTAGGACTGTAAAAGATCTGGGGTGTGTTTGAAAACCTTAACTGGAGTAGTAATGTGGCGCGGATAGTGCACCAAAACGAATGATGAGTCTGGCCCAATTGTGTTAACAGTAGGAGGGGCTCAAACGGGCATGGTTAACTAAAACAAAAGCCTTTCCTACTGTTATCGTTGGATCTCCATAAAGCATTCAACAGTTTATCTTGGGACTATCTATTTCAGATGTTGGGTAGGTTTGGTATGGCCCTTTTTTTTTTTTTTTTTTACTTTAATGCGGGCTCTCTATTCTAATCCTTCAGCTCAGGTCTCCATTTGTGGATACAAATCAGCCCCTCTATCTATCGAGCGAGGTACTAGACAGGGCTGCCCCCTTTCCCATCTACTTTTCGCACTGGCAATGGAACCACTTGCTATTGCTATCCGTTCTGATCCTACTATTTCTGGTATCTATTGTGGCCAACGAGATCATAAATGTGCCTTATTTGCTGACTATGTCCTTATGTATATATCTACCCCTCAAACATCTTTACCTAGTCTCCTCCACTTATTTCATCAATTTTCTATGGCATCGGGTCTTGCTCTACATCCTCTAAAACATTTGAACAATTGCTTTAAATATTTCCTTACCTTTTTCGGAGGTTCAATATCTTTGGGACAACTTTGATTTTCAATGGGCCCCCCATTCTCTCCCTTATTTGGGGATTCATCTTATGAGCTCTATCTCGTCGCTATACAAGGCCAATTACCCCCTCTCTTTAAACGACTTAAGACTGACTTGCATGATTGGGAGGATCTTCCTTTATCCTGGTTTGGTAGAATTAATTCTGTCAAGATGACCTTTCTACCAAGACTATTATAATATTTTCGGACTTTGCCAATCATGGTACCCAGAAGGGAACTTTTTACTTTTACAAGCAGCAGTCTAGATTTATATGGAGAGGCGAACGTCCTTCGGTTAATAAATCGACTTCATTTTCCCAAAAAAAGCATGGCAGTTTGGGACTTCCTAATCTTATGACTTATTTTCAGCCGGCTCAGATAGCACAGCTCTCCTGTACTACCACTAGGGGTTATGTACCTCAGTGGGTTGGCATTGAGGCCCTGTCTTGCCGTTCCTATGCTATTGGCTCCCTCATGTGGCATCCCAGTCGGTTGCATCCTCCTATCCTTTGTCCTATGCTATCCTATTCTTTAATGGTCTGGGATAGATGGTAGGCCCGCAAGCCTCTTTTTTCCCTACATACCCCTCTAGCTCCAATCTTTTGTAACCCTGAGTTTACTGCTGGTCTAACACCATCTATGTTTCAATGGTGGATCAATAAGGGTTTTTTGTGTATTGGGGAATATTTGGATGGCCTTCGTCCTTGTTCTCTCCAATATTTTCAGACAAAATGTCAGATGCCCTCCAGTGAATTATTTCGATATCATCAAATTATATCTTTTATCACCAGTAAACTCAAATTACTAGTAGAACCTTGTATACTCACCCCTCTAGAAATCTGTGGGGCTACTGGGATGGTGAAAGGTTGTTTATCTAATATTTATGCTTCCCTTGTTGATCCACATATTAAGCTTTCTTATATGATTCATTGGGAAAGGGATTTGAATAGCTTTCTAGATTTGGACACTTGGTGGACTACAGCTAATGCTGTAACTAAAATTTTGATTAATACTACACTTTTTGAATCTAACTATAAAACACTTCTTCAATGATATTTAGTTCCTACACGTCTTGCTAAAATGTACCCGTCTGTGTCACTCAGTTGTTTTCGACACTGTGGACAAGAGGGTACTATGCTCCACATATAGTGGAAATGTCCTGTGTTGAATAGATTCTGGATCCGAGTATTTAACTTCATTTATTCGGTAACGGGAATTAATATCACCTGAAGTAGCCTTATTTCATCTATTACCCACTATTAAAAATATTGAAATATAAAACAGAAGCCTTCTTGTACCCAAAATATGAAATATTAGATTGCTGTTCCACCTCAACCTCAACACAAACATTAAAACAAATAAAACTTCTCCAGTGTAGATTTTGTGTGCAATGAATATAGACAGAGAGCTAGCACTTTGTCTGAGCCGATTTTAAAGAAGAACTTAATTAAAATAGTCAGGGACTACTTGGCAAAAAGCAACTGTTGAGACAAAAAATGTATGTTTCGTACAATATGGTATATATAGTGCAGGAGTCTGCAATGTACAATAGAGTGTATATAGTGCAGAAGTACTCTATGTAATGCACAATATAGTGCTGGAATCCGTAATGTACAATATAGTATATATAATGTAGGAGTCTTCATAGTCCCCCCCAACCTTCAACATTCACAGTTTTCCCCCCATCCTCAATCTTTACAATCCCCCCCATCCTCAGTCTTCAAATTCCCCACATTCCCCACATCCTCAGTCTTCACAGACCCTCATCCTCAGTCTTCACAGTTCCCCTTTCCTCAGTCTTCACTGTCCTCCCCCCTCCTCAGTCTTCCCAGACCCCCCATCCTTAGTCTTCCCACTCCCCCCATGCTCAATCTTTCCAGTCCCCCCAATCCTCAGTCTTCACAGCTCCCCCATCCTCAGTCTTCACAGTCCCCCCCATCCTCCATCTTTACAGTGCCACCATCTGCAGTCTTCAGTCATGCCCATCCTCAGTCTTCACAGCTCCCCCATCATCAGGCTTCACAGTCTCCCCCCATCCTCAGTCATCACAGTCCTCAGTCTGCACAGTCTCCCCCATCCTCGGTTTTCACACTTCCCCCAATCCTCAGTCTTCACAGCCCCTCATCCTCAGTCTTTACAGTCCTTCCATCATCAGTCTTCACATCCCCAAATCCTAAGTCTTCACAAGCTCCTCCATCCTCAGTCTTCACAGCCCCCCCATAATCAGTCTTCCCAACCCCCCCATCCTGAATTTTCACAGTCCACCCCCCCCCCATCCACAAGTCTTCAAAGTCCCCTCATCCTCATTCTTCACAGCCCCCCCAATCCTCAGTCTTCACAGCCCCTCCCATCTTCAGTCTTCACAACCACTGATCCTCAGTCAGCCAGCCCCCCATTCTCAGTATTTACAGCCCCCCCCCATCCTCAGTATTCACAACCCCCCTCCCCTTCCATCCTCTCCAGCTCATCTGCACAGTTCCCCTTTATCCCTAAATTCACAGACTTCACCAGGCTCAGGTACATCTGTCACAGACAATGGCTCCAGCAGATGACATCAGCACCCTGCCCCCAGTTCCAGCAACAGGATCTGTGTGTGACTGAGAATGGAGTCACACAGAACCTCTGCGACAGGAGCCAGAGAGCAGGCAGTGACAGCCGTGGCTGCAGTGCCTCAGACTTGTCTCATCCATGGGTTCAGTGTGGACTCATACCCCCTCAGGGCCTTGTGTGCACTGCACACTGTGCACCCATGGATGATACGCCACTGCTCATAGGGCTTTTCAATTTGTCACTCTTCTGTGGCGCTCAGCTTCAGTAAGGATGCCATGGGACCTGCCTACTGTCATAACTTTGTTTTTTCTGGCACGCAACACAACTAAAAAAAGTACTTGTGCCATAGTAAGATAGTCTTTGTTGCAATGGGTGAAATGGCTAAGACTATGACAAGGAAATTAACTCCAGGAAATATTGATGTAAAAAATAATCATGGCTTTTGAGCCAAATGGCAGCTGCAGTCTGCGGCACAAAAATGCATACTATTATAAACTGACAAATGTCTTGCTAATTTAAATTCAGTCCGGTCACTGCCCTGTAACCCTTAATGCAGTCTTCATAAATACACACTGCAGACTGCCTGCTAAAATGTCCCCTTTTCTGGACTTACAGGTTAACCTGACAATTGGTTATCTATGGATCCAATGTGCTGTTACTAGAGAACCTACCAGTATTTCTTGTTTCCTCTTCCAGGTGACAGACATGATGCAGAAAGCCCTCTTTGACTTCATGAAGCACAGATTTGATGGCAGGTGAGACGGTCTTATTATTTAGGCATCTATACATTCTAGACTTGTGGATCTTGCTTTCTGAGTGCTTGAACCAGACAGCTGTCTGTTCTTGCTGGTGCAAGAAAGGGTGTCATTTGTGATTTGGCTTTCATGAAAATTAATGCATAAACATTTATTCGATAAGTAAGATGATAACTATGGGTTACAGCCTATTTTACATTATTATAGCTTGCTTGCTGCATTCATTTATCAAATAACCAGATACTACATTATGTTTGCCCTGAGTCAAGAAGTTCTGTAGAAAATTATTCAGTATGCATGCCCACAACAGTTAGCCATGAGGCTTACAAGTGACATGAAGAGTTTATTACCAAGTTAGATATATTTTCGCACAGTCTCATCGTTCCCTCTGATCAGGCTGGATAATGCAGCCCCAGATTCTCATGTCCACTTTGTATTTTATGTACTTATCAATGTTATTACAGTTTTGGTAGTAGAAAGGATCGTTGATGGCATTCCTTAATGAACAATTATCATGAAATGTTTTGCAGTGATAGAAATGTTCCATTAAATTATCCAGTTACACATTTATAAAGCCTAGCCTAAGCTTGTTAGTGCTCAATGAGGCAGAAAAGTCAGCGGATTTACACCTAACATAATCCTGTATTCAACTGAATGACATATCACTGCTGATATATAATGCTGTCTACTTCTCATAAGGAATTGATAGAGACAGCAGAAAGCATGCAGCCTGACATTATTGAATGAATGTGACAAAGGAGCATTGTGACTCTGTCTCCCACACCTTCTGGTCAAGTGCATTCCCCTTCAAAGTGCTTAAAGAGGAACTAAGCGCTGTAACAGAATCACATCATTCTAAAAATATTATGTCCATCTGTGAAAATAAACTTACCAACATGGCGTACCATGCATCAAACTTCAGAACACACATGGAAATATTAATATTCTTGTTTTTCTAATTTCATAACTCCTCAGGGGTGTAGCTATTTTCTTCATCCTGGGCACAGAAACTTTTAAATCACCTTCTCCCTCATTACCATTTAGACTGACTGCATTACCGTTTAAATATTGTACTGTAATAATCTCCGTCAGTCATGAGCCATATGCACATTCTTTACAGGCATTTTTGCTTGACTTTTCTTTCTGTCACTTTGATATTGCACCCCCTGTCCCTTCAGTACCCTGAGCAGCTACCCTGCTGCACTCCCTTCTCAGCTTGGCATAATTGGGCAGGACAAAACTAGTAAATAATATCAGTATTTAGGGTGTATTAGAAACTTGGGCTGTGCATGTAAACTGCACTTTAAACCCTGAACCCTTGTTTGCCCATTTGGATTATAATTATTTGCTTGCTTAGTGGCCCAACTAAACAGTACTTGGCAATTAATAGGAACAATGGTAGTAAGTACCAATTGTGTAACATTCTAGTTTATTAATAAGTTAGTAAATGTGCCCCAGTTCACCTACTGTTTACAGTATAAATTACGGTGTATTTTATTTTTTCTGAGAGAATTTTAGATTACTGGTGCCTAATGTCTTTTTTTATTAAATTACATAGCATGGGATTATTCTTATTTTGCTGATGCATTGCTTTTGCTTGCTCAATATACCACTTACCTTGTAAGAGTGAACATTGAAGTAGGAGAAGCTATTGGCATTATACCAGTCAGTGCAGTTAATGACCCAATAACAGAAAGAGTAATAATTTGTATGTCAACAAGGGTACTAGGGTGGATTTCTTCATTGTGATGGGCATTATACTGGTGCCAGGAGGGCAGGCAGCTAAGTTGGGATGTGACTATTGCAGTAAAACAACATGGAGTATGCAAAAGTTAATTTGTTTATTGTTTAGTTAGATTTAGAAATGTCATACACTGTATTTTAAGAAAGGAATTTGTATCCATACATACCTGTATTTATCCTACTCCTGAAATATAATATAGAACCATAGGAGAACACAACAAAAAATAATAAAATCACAATATACAGTATATGTATATGTAAAGTTTAGGGGGTATTGCACCTCGGGATCATGTGCAACAGCCACTTATTTTAAACATAATTCTTTTTCTTTATAGCAAACAGAATATAACAACACAAAACTTCAGAAAACACAACACAAAAGTCTGCTTTTCTTTAGCACAAACTAAAATATCAGACGTTTAAAGTTTATATAAGGGCTTTACCCCACAGTTAGCAGCATCCAGCCTCAGACGTTTGCCAGTTTTCAGTCCACGTACAGCACAAAGCCAGGTCTCCTCTCAACTCCTACTTCACCCAATGGCACTAGGAGCTTCTTGCCTAATGTGCTGCTTAGCCCTGTAGGGACCGGAGTCCCCAAAGTCAGGAGTTGAGGTCCTTTTCCAATCCGAATGTCACTCTTGACCACCAAAATTCCGGGTCACAAATAAGCCACTACTAATGCCGAGAGGACTGTGAGTCAGTCCTCTCCTTTACCTGACTATCCCAGAATTCCTCACCCATCACAGATGATACCAAAAACATTTCCCTTAAAGGGACCACAACCCAAATATTGGTGCCACAAAGCACCCGTCCAGAACCCATTCTTGGCACCCTGTACAGTATTTATAGTCTAATACATTTGTGGTATATTCTTTTTTTTTTATAGGATCTCTATTACTCGGGTAACAGCTGACTTGTCTTTAGCCAAGCGCTCAGTACTTAATAACCCAGGACGGAGAGCCATCATTGAACGCTCAAGCACCCGCTCCAGCATTGGTGAGATCACAAAATAGAGAACGTTTTTCCTTCTGAAATGCTAAAATGTCTTCATACATCAAAAGTTAGGCTTATTAATTAAGGGGATGCAAAGAGCAATGTTGATGTGTTGAATTAAGTAACCTAAAGCACCCAATCAGGTACCAGCCCAATGAAGTCATGTCTGTTAAAATTACTTTAGCTTGGTTGTTTTAGGTTCATGTATATTGCCTTACTGAATAGCCCTGTATGGGGTGGCTATTGAAGATTTAGATGGATTGGCAGGAATGAACGAACCTCCTTCACGGAAAAGTGTCTGGAGAGCACTTCATGAACATGCATGTTTGGCTGAACATACAATCCTATCGTGTTGCGCTCCTTAAAAATTACATATGATCACTTATCCACGCCCAGAACATATGACCATATGAAGACAAGTGAAAAAAGCATACATTAAATCCTTTAACCAAAATTCATATATAATAATCACTTAATTTACTTAAAAAACAAATTAATTCTTACTATTAATATATATCCGTGATTAAAAAATAACTAAATCAATAATACATCATTTTTAGTGAGAAGAAAAAAATATAAATCTCAAATAAAATTATTTTAAATAAATATACATATATACTTAATTAATGTGTGAAAACAGTGTCCCATATAACATAAAAAATATATAGTGACTTTGTGCTTTAATTAATCTTCAATCCGTGATTGCATGTGAATCCGTGACTGTTTGTGAATCCTCCCATTAGTGCAGATGTAAGCTCACCTCCTTATCTGCCTACAATTAGGCTATATGCGCTTTTGGTTCTCCTCCTATGGAACCTGCTTGGTTAAGACTCTTTCCTTTTTAAATAGTGGATATCCTTTATCACTGATTTTTCCCCTCTGGGATTGATCCCTTCTCACGAGGACCCAAGTCCTCTATACTCTCCTCTCCATACGTCTCTCCACATATAGGAAAAAAATTCTAAACATAGTGTTTTATCCTTTTTAAAAGTATGGCTTTATTATCTCCAAGTAATGCACTCACATGTGTTGTATTCAATATAAGGCATATCAAATATAAACCAACACATGTGAGTGCATTACTTGGAGATAATAAAGCCATACTTTTAAAAAGGATAAAACACTATGTTTAGAATTTTTTTCCTATATGTGGAGAGACGTATGGAGAGGAGAGTATAGAGGACTTGGGTCCTCGTGAGAAGGGATCAATCCCAGAGGGGAAAAATCAGTGATAAAGGATATCCACTATTTAAAAAGGAAAGAGTCTTAACCAAGCAGGTTCCATAGGAGGAGAACCAAAAGCGCATATAGCCTAATTGTAGGCAGATAAGGAGGTGAGCTTACATCTGCACTAATGGGAGGATTCACAAACAGTCACGGATTCACATGCAATCACGGATTGAAGATTAATTAAAGCACAAAGTCACTACATATTTTTTATGTTATATGGGACACTGTTTTCACACATTAATTAAGTATATATGTATATTTATTTAAAATAATTTTATTTGAGATTTATATTTTTTTCTTCTCACTAAAAATGATGTATTATTGATTTAGTTATTTTTTAATCACGGATATATATTAATAGTAAGAATTAATTTGTTTTTTAAGTAAATTAAGTGATTATTATATATGAATTTTGGTTAAAGGATTTAATGTATGCTTTTTTCACTTGTCTTCATATGGTCATATGTTCTGGGCGTGGATAAGTGATCATATGTAATTTTTAAGGAGCGCAACATGATAGGATTATATTAATTATACACAGTGGTAGTTATGTGTTAGGTGTCTGCGATCCTATTATATTAAGGACATATTTTGTCCAGTTTTGTGTATTAAGGTGGCTCTCTGATTTTGGCTCGCAAGATATCTTAACATTTTTATGGCTGAACATACAAGTTTATTGAGGAGGTGTGCTGGAACACTGGACAACAAGAGGAACAGTAGTGATCGGAACAATTTTTTGGATTCTAGTTATTATTCCCCACATAGAGTGGTGACGCAGCAATAGTCTGATTCTTATTAAGTAAAATGTTTACTAGAGGACTGATTTCTTTGATGGTCTAGATAGATCTATCTCTGTCGCAGGCAGCATTACAAACTAATATGAAGATGTGCTCCTCTTTGCTAAATTTACTGGATTTGATTGGAAGGCTGAACCCGATGATTTTTTTACCCTTACTTGCCTGTCATTTTACTTCAGAACACGTGCAGTGGATAGGATTGTTTAGTTTTTTTTAATTTAGTAGTGCAAATGTCAATATGATCAAAGTTTCAGCCGCAACTTAAAGTTGGTGTATATATTTCTCTAAACCATAAAATTACAATAGGTATGTTCCATAATGGAAATATTCTCTTACACAGCGGAGGTACAAAGTGAAATTGAGAGGATATTTGAACTTGCCAAGACTCTCCAGCTAGTTATTCTAGATGCAGATACAATCAATCATCCTGCTCAACTGTCCAAAACATCCTTGGCACCCATCATCGTCTTTGTCAAAGTTTCTTCTCCTAAGGTAAGCAGAGGGGTAGCTGAAGTGGCTTCCTCAGGCAATGGTGCCTACCAGGCAAAATTATTGTGATTGCCATTGGGCACCTCATATGTACTTGGTAGATAGGTCAAAGTGTTATAGATTTTTTTCTTTATAATGCTAAAGACCTACAGAAAATGCATAGTCTATAGTGTACATGTAAACTAATTAAAATTTTCAATACATACTTATTTCCATGTATAGTTTGAAATGATACTGTACATAAGGGCAGTCAGATTTGCTACCCCTATGTTCATAACCTGTGTCTCATGGATAATCTACAACTTGCTGGATCTCATACATGCACATCTCTGACCTACTTATACTCACCCACCCACTTAACCACTGTTAAATTGGGTATTTAATGGTGCAACTGAGCAACAGCAGGCAGTAAGGATGAGCAAAATCGGGTCAGGTGATGGCTTTCAAAGAGTCTTGGAAGTACAATAAACCTATTTTCATGTAAAAGGAGACTTTAAGAAATACAGAGACTGCCATTACTATTCTCCTTCTCTAGTCTATTTACCTAAAAAAAAAGTAAAACCGTACTTAAAAGTACAGTAGGCACAACAGAGTTGTTATACTTCTACTGTACAGCAGCTTACTTTCAGTTCTGCACATTTCAAATAGACAGCCAAAGAAATGTATACATTTTTCAGGGAGATGTGTGGGCATTTCTTCCAGGTGCTGCAGCGATTAATAAAATCCAGGGGGAAATCACAGGTCAAACACCTCAATGTCCAGATGTTGGCTGCTGAGAAATTGATACAGTGTCCTCCGGTAAGAAAGATGATGTAATGTATGTAATTTAGTAATATAAAAACTATTGTGTCATATAGTTAGTAAGCATGGAATAGTTTTTATTATTATACAGAATTTATACAGCACCAACAGCTTTACAAAATGGAGGGAGCTAGTACAGTTACAATACAACTCAATACAAGAGGACCCTGCTTGTTAGTGCTTACAGTCTATAAGGAAGTGATACAAAATGAGCTGATGGAGAAAGTAAAAGTACAGTTCATTAGAGGTGGGAAGAGATGCATTTTCATCATTCTCTATAGGAAAATGTGACATTCCAAAAAGTAAAAGTTATATACAGTATGTTCATAAAACATCTCACAGTTCTTCTTTGCCAGGGATAACTTGACATTTAAATTGGAAAGGTCATAATGATTTTAGTGTATTTTATAAGTGAGTAGGTTGGTTCAAACATTGCCCCATATAAGCATCATTTAAGCATCAATTTTATACTCATCCACACTGTATGGTCCCTAAAAAACTTGTCTTATTTCAGTAAATGGGAGCAAAAACTGCTAAAAACTACCTGCAGAGAACTGAAAGAGGATCAAGGACAAATGACCTTGATAAAAAAAAATATTTTATAATGCTTTGAAAGTTAGGATTAAAGAAGCAGGAAAATAAGAAAAGAACAGAAGTTAATCAGAAAAGAGGCACACACAGTTATTTGACTTTATGAATAGCTTTGTAGTGCTCGTGTGAAACTGGTGGAATGTAAGACTAATGAGAGTGCAGTAGAATGAGACGTGAAATAGAAAGGTTGTGTCAAGTCTTGCTTTTAGCACGAAGGGCAGCATTTACCATGTATTTACCATCTCCTTTTAAATCGAAATTAAACTCTCCATTTTTAGTTTTCCCCATTAAAATCTTTAGTAAACAATATACAAATGTAGAATTATTCTAACCTTCGCCGTTTTGTTGTAATCTGCCATTGTTTCCATTAGTGACGTCAATGGTGCATGCACATATTTGCCCCCACTCACGGCATGCTCATTGTGCCATCATTCCATTCATGAACACGCTGTCTCCAACATCGCCACTCTCTGGCTTTGCACTGCAATCCCATCAGAGTAAAGGCCCATTTCCAATTTTCTATATCTAATAAGTAGTGTGCATGCGTGAGATTACAGCTATGAATGATAGAAAGGACGGAAGCAAACTGCAGTTGGGACTTGGAAGACAACAACTAACATGGCATTGGCTTCAGGAAGCAAGAATATAGAAACAAGCAGGAAAACAAGAAAAAACATCTGAAGAGGGGAAGTAATAATGTGGAATGCTGCACAAAGCTTTGTGATACTGGCTTTACCAATACTTAATATTTGGGTGGCTGAGGTTACAACCGCTTTATACGCTTTATAGTAGAATTCCAGGATAACCTTAACTTCTGTTAAAACTGTCCCCTCCTCCCACCTCCTAACACCTATGGTTACTAACCTGTGTAAGAAAGATGTACAGTATATACTTACCTATTTTCAGGCCACTCCAGTCCAGTCACGTTATCAGCCCTGTGTCAGCTATTGACATCTGCACGGAGAGAGGAGAGGCACTCAAGAATGGCTAGTAAAGCCTGGAGCTTTGACATCACCTATAGGCTTCAATGGCCCATCCAAGTGGAATCAGTGGAGGGTAGTAGATAATATATATTTTTATACTGTATTTGGGTTGTAAATGGAAATGAGGACAGACATCTTCCAAACTCATTTCTATTCGGACTTCCACTTCGTGCTACATTCATGTCCAAATAGCTGTGGGCCAGTCATTCCCTGCTACATGGAAGCAAAAGGAATGGATGCTGGTGACATCAGTGCCCTTATACGGATGCATGCCCATATCTAGTGAATGACATTCACAAACTATGTGTCCATATAACGGCACTGACTTCACCAGCATCCTGCTCTTTTATGTAAGTGTGATGCGCAGAGTGGGAATGACCCAACCAACAGCTATCTGAACTAAAAAAATAGCGCCAAGTGGAGGTTTGAATAAAGATGACTTTGGAGGATGTTCAAGCTCATCTCTAATTATAAACTGGAAGCGAGACAGGCTGAGTTAAATACAAAGCTACATCTAGTGGCCAGGAAAACGTACAATGCAAAATCAAAAATACACTTGAGTATTCCTTTTCAAAAATGTGAAAGTAATATGAAAAATGTAAGATATACATTCCCTTTAATATATCACATTATTAAAATTCCTCATTATTCTGTTTTTAGGAAATGTTTGATGTCATATTGGATGAGAATCAGTTGGAAGATGCCTGTGAACACCTTGCAGAATATATGGAGGTGTACTGGAGAGCCACACATCACCCCTCGCACCAACAGACTAGCCAGAACCTAATGACACCACCCACTGCCATCCCCGGTTTACAGGTACCGCCAACTATTATTATCATGGCATTCCCCAGATCTGTTAATAATAACATAGAAAATAGGAAAGAGAAACAGGATGAGGACCCTAACTGATAACATTGAACCTGGGTGTAATTAAAAGAACTTGGAGAAAGAGAGGCCACACAGTTACATGAAAGGCAACAAACAACTAGGGGATACAGAGTTGTGGTTGTGGGAATGTTAAGCCAGCTTGCAGAGTTTGACAGGCGGCACCCATTAAGGGCAATGGAAGCACTCTACATTCGGGAAACAAAATGCAGTTGTGTATTTTAATACAAATCCCCTTGAAATAAAAAACAAAAGGCATTCAGGAGGAGGCATGAGTGCCTCCTAAACACCTGGCAGCCACTGCTCTACTGCATTCTGCAAAACACAGACCACTTTTTAGAGGGTGGTGGACACTGCTGCCCGCCTGAAAGAGCCCTTCAAGAATATGAATAGAGTTTTCATGCTGATAAATAGAGATAAGCAAGTAGTAGAAAATGGTTTACTTAGTGAACCATCCCAATCTGCTGTGAGTTCTGATGCATGCAAAGTGGTTCATTTATCTGTGCTGGTAAATTATGTCAGTCTGTTTTATTATTCCTCAGGGCCCATTTACATAGTTTGTGTTGGGCTGTGCCAGCCTGCTGTGCCCAGTGTAGTCCTCATGCAAAGTCAAGGCAATTTACCTTGTTTGCTAGGAAGTCAGTTCACACCACTGCGTTGTAATGGTGTGCTTTGAGAGAAAAAGCACTGCATGCTTTGTCTCAGCGCAGCATGCTGTGTCATAAACCACCTCACCGCAACACTGCTGCAAGTGAATAGATCAGAATGAAATGTCACGTGTGACATTTCAATACGTTTCTCAAAGAAAAAGAACAGTGATTCACAGGGATTGCTCTGGACTGCTCTTCATTATCTTACTTTGTTAGCAGAATGAAGATTAAAAAAACAATGTGTATCTTTTGAAAATAGAAAAAAAAGAAAAAAATTAAGAAAAGAAAATGGGAAATGAAAAAAAGTAAATACTGTATGTCTTTTCAAAGCTGTATACTAATCTACATTTTTTTATAAAGTTATAATTTTGGAGGAAAATTTCCTAAAAGAAATATGAAGGCTGAGGCTGCTTCTGAAAATGCTAGTTGCCTGACCATTGATGGTTTCACATCTGCCGTATATATTTTTGCCAGATCTGTGACTCAGAATGTAGATAAGCCATTAAAACAGTATGAAAGCCAGGAAACTTGCATTTTCTAAAAGAGGTCAGCAGTGGTAACATTTTTTTCAGACCAGATTTCCTTTATTAGAAATGAAAATTTGTTAGAACCATTCACATTTAAAAAATGCACAATGAGTTAGGTATATTCCAAAGGAAAAGCCACTCAATGATAATGTCTACATAGGTGGTCCTTGGGGAGGGACCATGTTCTGAAAATTGTCATCTAATTAAAGTTTTGCCTGTGAAGAAGTCATTGGTGTGAAGTTTTAAGCTTTGTGCATACGGGTGATTTACAATTACACAAATATGTGGGTGAACTAAACTGTCAAATAAGCTTTCATAATTAAAGCTGGAGGGTAATGTATTTATATGAAAGCTTCCACTTGACGTACTTTGACTGAATCCAATCAAATGCATCCACTGTTTGGATACTTTGACAGCCCTTGGGGAAAGCTATGAAAATACAATAACCAGAGTGGGAGAGTCATCCATCCATAGTCTATACTCCCATACTCCCTTTCAATGCAGGAGAGGAGTTGCTACATGTTCTCCTGCAATCCAAGCACTGGAAGTATGATCTCTAGACCTGATCCAATTGTGGTGAGATAGCTTTAACTTACAGTGCCAGTAGCTTGGCAGCATGTGACTTGATCCATGTCCTCTTGCAGATCATAGAAAGCTTTAACAAGACTCTTTATAGTTCAGGGAACATGAAACGATCTCTCATTTTGTCTACTGATCAGTAAAACTGAAAAGTAGCTCTGTGTACAAAGTAGACTACATGCTACCCCCAGTACCACAATCTGTCATTAAAATACTCACATAACACAAGGAGCAGAGCTTGTACAAAAGGACAGCATCATTCAAGGCAACATAATGTATAACTCTAGACCTGGCCATACAGACACAAAACTCGCAAAATTACTATCTCTCTGAGTAGGATGTGTGGACTTTAACATTTGTAAGGCTTTTGTGAAAAGTCATGTGTATAGACACTATTTCTCTTTCTGCTCCTAGAACCAGCAAGTCCTTTCGGATAGAGCCAGTGAGCACTCTCCCCTAGAACGAGACAGCCTAATGCAGTCAGATGAGGCTAGCGAAACCTCTCGTAAAACCTGGACGGCCTCTTCCCAGAGGAGCTCCCACCACATGGAGGAGGAATACTCTGATGCCTACCAGGACCTGTACCAGCCTCACCGGCACCACAACAGTGGACTGCACAATACCAATGGCCATGACTCTCAGGATCGCCTTTTGGAACGTGACTCTGAGCAGAATCACAATGATAGGAACTGGCAACGCAACCGGCCCTGGCCTAAGGACAGCTATTGAGAGGAATCCCTCTCCACACACCCATCCAACACACATACACACACTTCTCCTGCATGGCAGTGCATGCCATGAGGCACAGCCACCAAGTGTAAATTTCTGGGTAGCAGCAAGAGGCAAGAATGCAGTGTGGGAGAAAAGCAGCCTTATCCTGACCGGCCTGCAAAAATACTAAAGGCAGAAGGGCTGTTTATGAGTAGCTGAGTCAGAAAGCAGAGCCAAGATACAACAAATGTTCTTGTGGTTTACATGTAGAGGCAGTGTAATGCTGAAAACAGGTAACAATCCTAAAAAAATCACTATCACTGGCAAATCCTTCAGCTCTCATGGTATTATGACAACAGTTACACTACAGATACTGAGAGTTTTTTTTACTAGACTTTCCATGCAATAGTGCTGGGAATCCAGCTCCGACTGCCAAGGTACAAACACTGGGGTGTCATTATCTCCCTTGTCTCTATGAGCTGGCAGTGTGATCACCCCAGGATAGGGTTACAGCTATCCATCTTATATTGTAATGCAACAAACTAAAGTATATACACTTTGTGTGGAACAGGGAAGTAAAAGCATGATTCAGCATAGAATACATTTAAAGTGACATTGTCCATTTTGCACCCACTTGGGACATTGAGGGCCGTCCAAGGTGGCACATTTGAGGAGTATTCAATGCAAGCATCTTATATGCAGGAATCCTAAAAGACAATCCGGACATACTGAATGAGTTAAGATGGCATTACATGAACAGGATTGAATCCTGTGCTCTCAGGACTTATTAGTGAAGGGAACTGACAAGAGATACAAAGGCTTTGTACACATGGGCATCAGCTTGTATAAGAGCACACATCACTCTTTACAAATCTGACAGTAATCTTTAAAATACTTTATTCAAGTTTTTAAAGAATCCTTCAGCTGTAATTTGGAGACATTAGAATAGATCAGAGCAGAGGTGGACTGACCATTTGGAAACTCGGGCACTGCCCGAGGGCCCAGGGTAAGTAGGGGGCCCCATGAGATGCCCCTGGTACCTTTTTCATAGGCTTTTTTGAGTTTGGGCAAGGACACAGGGGCTCCATGATCCCCTATTGCCCGGGGCCCCATGAGTTGTCAGTGCGCCCCTGGATCAGAGTGTTAGTGTTGGCCGCTGCTTGCAGGCTTTCAGCAAGTTTCAAAGATTGCTGCAGTTTTCTGAATGCTTGTGTGTTTACAGTGACAATCAACACCCCATTATGAATAGTATTTAACATCCTAAAAGTGCAGATGATGGGTGCTTTAAAGGCTTTGGGAAAACTGCTTTAAGCATGCTGAAACCCTTGCAATTGCCTTGTAACAGATTGCTGAACGCACTTCTCTTATGTAATCTGAAGCCTGTGTGTACAAGGCCGAAGATGCAAGCAGGGTAAGAAGTAAGAGTTCATAAAGCTATTGCCTTCTGAGGGGTTCAGTGGTAGGGCTGCCAAACAGCAATCTTTCTATGAATGTTCTTACATAGTCCACAACTGTGTTGCAAACATTGTGAATATTTGCATGCTGTATAGGTTAGGTGCCAGCAGTAAGTGTTCAAGTACTATGGCTGCCTAGCCTTAACGATTTGTGGATTACTGTGGCAACCTCACATAAATGAGGTACAACTGTACACGTACCTTCCACCTCCCAATATATGTAAATAGAAAAGCAGGACATGTATAAACTGCTACAATATGCCCAAACCCCACCTAAATCCATTCCACCACATCAATTTCTAAATAGTTCCATCTATTTGGGTCCTATGCTTGTGAATGCCTAACAAGTCTGGGCAGTCAAAATAATAAGTTGGAAAGTTGACCTTTCCAGTCCAGTCACCATTTACTGCAGCAAATTCAGAGACCTTAGAAAAAATGTACTACTATGGGAAATTAGTAGTTCTCAGGTACCCTAATATCTGGCCAAAAGTCTTGCTGTGATCCACTTTCGGGGCCTAGAGACAGTTTCAGCACATCTTCAACAATTGTGGTCTTCATTTTAGTCTGTGGGATGACAAAATGAAGTTGTCCACAGATCCTGGAAGTTGGCTACAGCCAATGGATTAGGAGCCATACAGGTGAGTGATATTTTGATGATCTGCTCACCACCCATCATTAGAATATATAGCTAACCTCGAGGTCTTCTTTAAAGCAGGAGATAGACTTCTTACCAGCTGCTGGCTTGAACACATTCAAGCTAATGTTTTTATTAGTATCCCAACATGGATTCATCGATCCAATCTTCTATTTTCTACAAAGCGCATATTTCACATACAGAACAATCATCTTCCCAAGGAGCCTTTGTAAACATAACTTACTGTTCTGATTCTGGAGTCCTAATTATAATCTTAAAAAGCTAATGAAGCATTTCACCATATGTATGGAGCTTTGTGCTAGTATAGTTCTCATGTAAAGCCTACAGCACTTTAAATGCAGCAAACCTTTGTTTATTTTATTGCAGCATGTTGTGTAAATCTACTATTATTTTTTTATAGTGTTTGCATGTGAAAACACACAACTTTAGGCAGACTTGACATAAATGACAGGTGACCCATTCTGTGACATTAAACAGCATGTTGTGAATGAAGCTGGATCTATCTAGGCATAAAGGGAAGAGACTCAGAAAATTTACTAAGCATGTGCATTAGGACTCCTTTTTAAAGTGTAAACCAAGGAAAATCCACTGGGGCTGCCACAAATAATGCCAAAGCAATCTGATTATTTCTTTCCCTATACTGTGTGATTCACAGCTACCCCTAAATGATAACTAAACCCAAGAACAGAAATGTAATATATTGCATCTTACCAGTTTATATGTGTCAGTTGCAAGTTTTCATTTTTCAGGTTAAGAATATTTTAAGCACATACAGAGGATCCCTGTTGATCTTGCCAGAAAGGCAGTGTACTTGTTTTTTCCTGTGAGATAACCAGGAGGCATCAAACAATGTTATTGTAGTTGCATAAACTACTAACCTCTTCATCCCCCATGTAATGAAGATAAACACAGGCAGGCGTGTTTATAGTCCACCCATGGACAGGTTAATTTCATGGGATCACCAGGTGAAAATCCTGAAAAAAAAATACATATGCAGCAGCCACATCTAAGGGCTTTTTAGGCACAATGGGGAATATTTACTAAAACTAGAGAGCGCAAAATCTGGTGTAACTCTGTATAGAAAACTTTCAACTTCCAGATTTTATTGCCAAAGCTTAATTGAACAAGCTGGAGTTAGAAGACTACCATACACAGCTGCACCAGATTCTGAGTGCACCAGTTTTAGTAAATCTACTGCAATATATTACATATTTATTTTTGGGTTAAGATATTCTTTAAGGCTAAACTCACAAGGGTGGTGGAGGCAAAATAGCTTTTAGTGCTGTGTTGTTTTAACCTCTTTTCAGTCATTCAAGTGTTGGTGGCACATGGTGGCCAACAAATGTTTCTGTGTCTGTCCTGGTGGCTGCTGGGTGCTTGACACTGAAAACGTGCTAGAGGTCCACTTTTAGCAACCATGTGAACTGAGCCTGAAGCATTTCAACAAACCAAATACCTCTATTTTTATTTGAATACTTACGGTACTGTGTATGAGTTGAGCAAAGCCTGATTATTGCAAATTAGTTTTGTATCTCAAGAAGAGCCAAAAAACCCCAGTAAAACTGGGTTGTATATGCCACATACACAGTAATGTGTGGTACATTCTCCGACCTAGAACTCTGTCATACAGATCTTATTATTTAAATTGATTCCCAATTGACCTTTGATACGTTTCATAGCAAAACCTTAAGATCACTGTAAGATTTGGACAGAGGTCATTTGGAAAAATTGTAGCCATGAAATAGCAGCTAAGTAAACATGCAAACTTGTATGTGGTATGGAATAGTAGGGATGGGCAGCACTGAATGGAAGTTTCTAACACAGGAAAATGGCTCTCCATCTATTTGGTGATTTTTTACTTCAAACCATTTCCAGATATCTTTCAAATACTTTGAAGTTGCATGTGTCAGACATCAAAAGATAATGTGTGCAACAAGTGATTTCAGGATAATGGGAGAAGATTCGTAAATACCTTACACAGAGCCAACAATCAGACATTTGGTCATTGCTTCTTAGTATAAACTGAACATTACAAACGTGGTAAAATATCACAACCAGAATCATCTTTAGAGCTCAGATATGGCATATTCAACTCAGTAAATCCATATGGATACTACTCCATGTAATAGTGCATCCAATCTAAAGACTAGATCCCAGATGACCATATGTCATGTCATTATAGGAAGCCATAATCCTTAATAAATACAGTCATATGGAGATCTAATAGACCCTGTTTTTGCTGCTGTTCTCTAAAAATATAAAGAAATATAATCTATATCAAACAATGCAACCTTAGTGTATAATATATGATTATTAGAAGTCACTAATGAAACCAAGACATTAACTGTATATGACCAAGTACCTTTATCTTCTACATACTTTATATTTTACTGCCATATCTACCTACATTCGTGTACCAAATACCAGAGTAATTTATGTCAAGGTTTGACTGGCCATGCTGTCCTGATTTGCACACATTGGACCTTAATTGGGCTTGCTAATAATGCCAAGCTGCTAGATTGTCTTTTGGTCTCAGTATATGGGGAAAGCTGGGGTTAGGCCATTTTTTTTGTAAAGCACAGTGTTCTTGAAAAGTATAAGCAAATACTTTTTCAGCTGGTGTAGAAAACGTTCAAGAACCATCTAATACAAACCCATAAAAATTCCTGTCCTCTTGCATTATTTCTGTGGACACTGGATATCAATCTTTTTGCTTTCACATAACACATAAAGTAGGTGGTTTGTTTTCTAGCTGGTCACCCCTTATGCCACTGTATGGAAATTAATATGAAAGTAAAAGGATATTAAAGCAAACCTGTGTTGACTAAGCCTAGCTAATACAAATCAGAAAGTTAGATAAAAGTTCAGCAGAGTATTTTGTACTTTATGGAAAGAGTCATAATGGATGATTTACTCTTCTCCCTTATGAAAAGTATGTACGCCAATCCTTTTTTTGGCATTCCTAAACACAGGTTTTGAATGTAGAAGAACCATCAAGCTCCATAATGTCAGAAAAAAAATGACCCTCATGTTTGATCCTCTCCAAGGCATAGGAGCTGTTCATGGGAGTGTAGAAGTAAACAGATACAGTCTGGAGTATTTTGCAAAGCAAAACCATTTGCCTCAAAATGTTACATCAATTGCTCCCTTGTTTCAATAGGCCCGTTTACGTCCTAACACAATGCCTTACTAGTCTATTTTATGCACAGATTATGGACCAGCACTTTGGATAGTGAGACATTTGTCTTAGATTCAGCATGCATAGGAATTATCTACAATATCATCAAGCCTTATTATTGAAGCTCAGAGAGAATTGGGTGGTGGTCCATCTAGTTATTTTTATGGAATTATATTTGAAAGGGATTGTCTTGGGGGTTTTCAGGCCATTTTAAGCTATAGAGAAAAAGGGACAAATACATAATGATGACTACCCCCCACTGGACCTAATTTTATTTTGAAAAGTGAAAAAATATATATACATATATATTATAAATTGTATATATACAAACTATTTTAGCCATAGGTTTACAAGATACAATCAGCTTTAATTAGCACCTTTGCACAGGTAAGGTAAGAGGAGATGTAACAACTCCTCTTTCCAACAAATCTAGGGCTAGTGGAATTACAGTTGCGTTGACCTCAGTCTGCTCACTGACCACCATCTATCAGTGGTTAGCAAGGTCTGCAGGTGTAAAAGTATATCAGTAATCCACTTTTAGATTTTACTTCCATGCTTTCCAGAAACACTGAAGGGCAAAACGTCTCCTTTAACAATCTATTGCATAGATAGGAGTTGCAAACAAATATGATGTCACTATTGTAAAGCCAAGTATCAGTAAGGAAAAAAAGAAAAGATAGTCTTCCTGATCCTGTCACAATCGAGGAATGGGAGAATAGGAAACTGTGCAGTAAGGTAAAATGTATAACTGGTACAATTTGTATGTGCTCTATGTAGTACTGATAATTTCCTATGTTCTTTCATGCAGTAGCTTAATATTCTGTAGGAACTCTTGTAGCCTTAGGGTCTTTCGGCCTATGTACAGCTTTGCCTCCACGTAACAATTGGCTGACGTCAAGCAGATGGTTCAGCTCACCTTTGTCATTCTCTTCCTTCCATCTCCTTGGCAGCTCCTGATTACATTATGGCTCAGTGAATGTTTATGCTATGACAATGAACAGCCCTCATGACTTGCATCACATCAAACTACACAGCACATCACAGAACAAAGTGGGGAAGATAATCAGTGTATTGCTGCTGACTAAACAGACTATGCTATACAACATATCAGTTATTAGAGCAGTTGCTCGCCGTGCTGGATCAATCAGGAGTGCTAGCAAAGAGCAGGGATTGTGCAAAAATTGTATGTTTTTTTAAATTGTCAAAAGCATGTTTAATTTGTACAATAATGTTTTTTTTCTGTACATGTGCCATTGGCAGAATATAGCACACCGTAGCATAGAACAAAAATGTTTGTTTTTTTAAAAAGCATCAATGATTAATAGCTGATCTAATATAAAAAGGACCACTCACTGGCCATTTTGTGGATTGAAATTATTATTATAAAAAATGGAGCCTTATTAAAATGTGCAACTCTCATTTAAAGGATAGTTCCATATAAAGTCAGTTTTGGATGTTTACAAAAATGAAATCTTTGCTGACTACTTAAATCCTCACGCATGTCCATCTCCTAGAACTTCCACCTTCAGCCCTCCATGGTGGCTGTCTTCACTTTCAAGCTATAAAGGCCATTACTTGCCCAGTACAGGCAGTCCCCAGGTTACGAACAAGATAGGTTCTGTAGGTTTGTTCTTATGTTAAATTTGTATGTAAGTTGGAACAGGTGCAATTTTTAAGTGTAATTCCAGCTAAAAAACAAAAAGTATTTTTCAGTTCTGGATAGCATAGAGAAGGGTTAACATTCCTGTAACATTTGTTTTGCTGTCTGTGCTGTTGTTCAGGAGCTTTCACCAATCATTCTGTCCCAGTGACAGTTGGATTTTGAAAATTTTGGGTTGTCATGGAAACAAGGATTGGTGATAAAGCTTCAGTGGAGACACCTTTTTCCCATGATAGCTGGTACAGGAGTGAATTTCCCTCCTAGAGGTAGATTTCTTTTCACTTCCTGTTGTCTCAGGGATGAGAAGTGAGATTAAATCTTTCTAATGATTATATAGACAGCAGTAAAAAAAAACCACAGTGGCTCTAACACCACACCATACTAGCCAAAACTAAAATAAAATACAATTTGCACGGAGTTCTACTTTAAATGCAACTGGGAGAGATGTTTGTCTTAACATATTAGTTATTTTTACCTGTGCATGGTAATGTTTAAACATTTTCCTATACTGTACAGCAGCCTTTTCCAACTAGGGTGCCTAGGCACCTTGGGGTGCCTTCTTGTTTCTTTAAGGGGGCCTTGATAAAATGTCTAAAAATTGCCCCAAATTGCCCCAAAATTGTGTGCAAGCCAGCAGGTAGACCAAGCCCGCCTTTTTGTTACACAAAGCCACAGGTTTTCATTGTGCATTACAGCCTTGTGCACCGTGTGGGCCAGCGTCCTAATAACTGTTGACACCATCAGTTGATAAGGAGGATATCTGCCACCTACACAGCATCCTTGTTTGATCCCTCACCCCTCTCTTTCAGCACATTGGGAGCATGGCGGAGAGAAAATTAGTGAGCACAAATGCTAGAATATAGTCAGCACCAGTGTGCAAAAATGTATTTGCTTTACAAGAATAAATCATCTCTATTGTTGGGTGCCCGACGTGTGTGGTTGCAATATGTAAAACTATTAGGGGTGCCTCAAAATTGCTCATAATTTTAAAGGGTACCTTGACTGGAAAAAGGTCGAGAAACACTGCTCTACAGTACAACTTTAAACAGTCTTGGTAGAGGATGATGGACTTGTTGGAAAGTACGGTTCTGGTATTAGAGAGTCAAAGTCTGATATAAGGCTCATCAGCGGGATATGCCCCGCTTGTTATGTGTCCTCAGCCCTCAGCAGCAGCAGTAGTCCCAGATCCTCAGAGCAGTCCAGCAGCGTGGGATCCAGTAGCTGGGAAGATTGCCGCCTGGAAGCTTCTGGGACCAGCGTGGAGCACAAGTGGCCAGAAATGATGTCACGCTGCCTTAGTTTGTAAGTATGAGTCATATGTATGTAACTCGGGGACTGCCTGTACTAAACCAGCAGCCAGGAATTACACATCAAGCAGATGCATAGCTGGGAACTAGGGTTGCCACCTCATCCCTTTAAAATGGAACACATATTAATTACACGGGTTCTGAGGCATGGTTAATGCAGATAAGGTGAGTTTAATTAACACCTTAATCAACCACAGAACCTGTGTAATTAATATGTGTTCGGTTTTAAAGTGATGAGGTGGCAACCCTACTGGAAACCCCACTACAGTGACCTAGCAACCAAACTCCTGCAAGGATATAAGAATCTAACAAACCAATCACAGTCCTGCTAAAACTGATATTTCTTTGGATTTAACCTTTAATAAGCTTTAAAGAGCTTTGACAATTATAGTAACCCCATACCCAAACAGAATTAGTTCTAATTGCTCTAGATTGCTGTCAGTGGCTCCTAACGAGGCTAAATTGCAAGAAAGGGATGAATCCACAGGATGTAAGTGATGGGTCCTCATTTAATTCAATAGTCTACCTGTCTGCCATAGGCTTTTCAGTCATCCCTTCAACCATTATAGAATGCTACCCTTTGTATGGCATGTTTGAATGTTTTAATCAGTTTGCACATAACAAGATAGAAATAAATGTTGCACTTATGTACCAGAGCCTGCACGTAAGAAAAAGCAAGTATCTGCTTTAGAGAACGCTCCTTTGGTTATCTCTGGTGTTCTAGCTGTATATAGTGGATCTCTCTACTCTTCACTTTTTGGAAACCGATTTTTCTACAATTCATTGTAAGATGTTTATGGGTTTTCTAAAAATGAATGAAACAAAGAACTGTGTTGGCATAAATGTGTTTTTTATGAAGTAGAAAAAAAATGATTTATTGTAAATGGAATTCTGTGTTTACAGTTTAACCCCTTCTGTACGTGAATAGCCTGTAGCAAGAGGTTATTTATGTTCCTGCTACCGCCATCTGGTGTCTTTTATCTTCAAGATTCTCTATGCACTGCATTGCAGGTAATGCTAATAGAGGAAAGATATACAGTATACAGGAAATCTATGGGAGCCGACACTGTTACATGCATACTCTAGGGCGCTCTTACTTATCCTTGCTTTCCTAATTACTAAGCATGAGAGATGAAACAAATCCTCCTACATAAGTTGTACCTGTGTATCTGCTGTCTTCTCTTCTCTACAGCCATTTAAAGTGCTGAATTTATAAAGCTTGTCAGAGTTTAGAAAAAGGGGGTAAAGAGCTGAAAGTATGCTCTGCAGAGCTCAGTGAGGAGTGCTCTGACAGCTGATTTGATGGAAGAGCCCCCTTCCCCCACACACAGCTCACAGGAACAGAGCTGAGGCTGTCAATCTGCTGGAGGTCCCTCCCTTGTCACCATTTTTCTCTTGGTGGCAGGAACACTTGTCAAAAGTGATTCTTGCTGATACCAGAGGAATGAAGCAGCAGTCAGAAATGACATTTAGTGCTCTTAATTAAGACACACTACAGAGAGATATGCTTTGTTCACATGTCATGTCTGAGGTTTAAAACCACTTTAACTGAAACAAGCAAGCAGTCAGTGAACTGTTGGGACACAATATACGCATGTTTGCTTCTTGGTAATTCTATGATCAGGAAATATAACAGTGACAACCCTTCAACCCAATCAAGTCAGCAACATTAGCTCCAATATTTGTGTCTAGGCTGGTTTCTTTTAGCCATCAAAGTGTTGTGTTGTCCAAGGCACTGTACAAGGGCTAATTTTTCCAGGCTTGACCCCCTTTAGGAGAATAAGCCTAGCATGACATCCTAGCATGAGCTAATGGAGCAAATAGTACATAAAGAAGATATGAAGCTTTAAGAAAAGCCTATATTTATGCCATAAAACAAGACTGTCCTGTTCAAATCACATTTATTAAGCAGGAAAGTGGACAAGATTGGGCAAAGTAAAAGAAATTAAGGTAAGTAAATTTCCTCCTGTTTCAACCTTGGCAGTACATAATGTCAAAAATCTAAGAGAAAGGGGAATAGTAAGGTGACGGGCTCTAGAGAATGGCTGTGATAAATGCTGGCAGCTAGGACTATCAGATTATTTATGGTATTGTTATCCTTGATTTTCAGGTACTGAACCACCAAAAAAATTATGTATGGTCACAGATTAAAACTACTCTGTTGCAGCCACTGAAAAACCTGGTGCTTCAAGTTATATAGGAGCATGAGATTTCATCCCATGATGGGGTACTGATGCCAGTCACCAGGCTGGAGTATTGGCACAGACAGAGGGTTTGACATTATCAACTGACACCATTTGACAGGAAGATTATATGGGGTATTTTACAGTGGCTGCAACAAAGGAAAGAGTGCTAAGAAGTCAGTATAGGTGGGCCTTTGGAGTGGGTTTTATAGACACTGTGAGGTTGATTTACTGAAGGCTGTTCAGTTTGCCTTTACATAATTGCACTTCACATAGGAATTATCCCCACAGCCTAATGAATGAAGTGAAATTGCACTTTGCAAGGAAAACTCAATCACATACAAAGAAAATAAAAAAATTAATTTGTTTGAAGATGATTCATGAAATCAGAAGGACCTTTGCCTCATTTACTAAACTCTGGGGGAAATGTCCATGCAAAGTGCAACTCTACCTAAAGGATTACTAAACCACTAACAAAATGTAATATATTACTGCCTACAGCCCTTACATGTGGTGGCTGCATTGGTTCTCTTTTTTTCAAGCTAAGAACATTTTCAATTAGTGCAGAAAGTACCTGTTGATCTTGTCACTATCTGTGAGCTGCACCAAACAATGTCTTCCTTCTAAGATATCTTCTATAAACTACCAATTGCCCTGCCCTCCATGTGAAAAGATATGCAGACATGTATGTCAACCATATCGGGAGAGCAGCCTAGACTGACAACCAGGGTTTCATCCATAGATGCAGTAGCGGAGGGACATAGGCACAATGGAACAAGAAGTGTGCTATTTGCTCAGTATATAGATGAAAATAAAGCAAAGAAGCTTAAAAAGAAAACTAACACAGCCATCACACCAAGGACTAGAAAACGGCAATATTTTACATTTTTGGTTTTGGATTTAGATACACTTTAGTTTAGAAAAAAAGATTACCAAGATAAGTATTTGCTTCGCAGCTGTTGGCAATGACATACTTCTCTAGAATGAAAGGACGGGTTTTGTCTGAATAAGAGGTATTCAAGAAGGAATATGTGGATGACCTTTTGTTGGATCATGCTTGGAGCTCGGTCACTCTTTTGACTGAAGAAATAGCAACCTAAAAACTAACTTTTCAGGACAAAAAATTCAGTGTTCAAAGGTTTGAATAGTCCCTTCATGAGGTTTTGTATGACTGTCTGAAGATTCTGGGTCAAATAAGAGTGTATAGAGTTAGATCTGGTGTTCCTAACAGCACTGAAAAGCACTGACTTATCATGTAAAATGGCAAGGCCTTATCTGTATACTGTACATGTACCTGATCAATGACTAAAAGTACTGAACTCAGAGGGTCAGCATTAAAGCCAGGTGTTCCGAATGTGAAGTCAGCAATGGCAGCCTACATGTCTT
The DNA here is from genome assembly GCF_062004578.1 of Staurois parvus. Classification (NCBI taxonomy): domain Eukaryota; kingdom Metazoa; phylum Chordata; class Amphibia; order Anura; family Ranidae; genus Staurois; species Staurois parvus. The sequence goes on from NW_028317813.1 coordinate 7,856,984, forward strand.
TTTAGGACAGATTTTCTATAATGCACATTTGTTATTGTGCATTATTTATGTGCTAAAATGCTTTTTTATTTTTTAGGTCCTCCTGAACTAGACAATTAAATGCATATTAAAGCATGCAACACAGGGCCAGCTTTCCCAATAGGCACTGTAGGCATGTGCCTACAGGCACCCTTCCTAGAGGGGTGTCCATCTCTATACGTTTTTTTTTATTAACAGCTGTCCAAAGGAAGGTCTGTTATGGACAGCTGAGCTGTTTGCAGTGAAGTGCAGATGGCACTAAAACAAATGCTGCACGGCTAGGTGGATAACAGACATGATTTGTAGCACACAGATCCACCCCACCTCCTCCAGCTTCTGGTCTCCAGCAGCTGATCAAGCGGCTCTATTGATCAATCGAGGCTTGTAGTGATTGGGCAGGACTCGGGAGGGGGTGTGATTGCCTTGGAGGTGATCGTACCGGCCCGCCATCTGGTGGAGGTATGACAGGCTCAGTTGGACTGCTGACACTGGGAATGGAGCCATCCCCTCTCCAGTAGGTACTGGGGGAGGGAAGTGAGGGAAGGAGTCCAGGCCAGGGACAGGATCTCTCTAGGTGGAGCAGAGGGGGCACAGGCACTGAGTCCCTGTCAGTAATCAGAGTGGAGGAGTCTCTGCACAGCTGTCCTGCACACAGAAGAGGGTGAAGGGGAAGGTGGATCACATTCACACTGAACAGGTCACTGTGTACACAATGCAACATCACCCCCTCTACAGAGATGTAAGGGGGAGCTGCCACTGTGGACCCTGTTGTAAAGGGGAACGCTGCTGACTGTGATGTAAGGGGGGCATTGGTGACCAGAGACCACCTTACATTAGAGTTCCCCTTTAGATCACGGTCCACAGTGTCCCCCTTACATCAGCGTTCCCTATTACATCAGGGTCCACAGAGGTCCCCCTTGCACTGTTCCCCTTTACATCAGGGTCCACAGTGTTCCCCTTTACATCAATGTCTTAATGTCTTATTTTTTTTGTGGGGTGGCTTCAAAATTCTCTGCCTATAGGCTTCTGAGATGTAAATCCAGCCCTGGCAACACTTGAAGTAATATGAGGTACTACACATTATCATTATGTTCAATTAGGCCAATAATTTGAATTACTAGCCAAATAAACATGCATTGGATTATTTTAAAACCCAGATTGCACACATTATTAAAAAGTTTCATTTCTAAAGGTTCCTGTGGTTTTTTGCAGCCTAACATATACGAGGACAGCACAAATATAATTAAATCCTAACTTGTCAGCTACTTTAAAATGTGTTGGCTATCCCATGGAAGAAGACAGAAAATAAAAAATCTGAGAGTATGTTCTTTCTGAGTTTTATTCTTTCTTATTTACTCTACTGACTTAATTATATTACAGTTGCAAGAAAAAGTATGTGAACCCCTTGGGATTACGTGGAGTTTTGCATGAATTGGGCATAAAATGTGCTCTGAACATCATCTAAACCAGTGGTTCTCAACCTTTCTAATGCCGCGACCCCTTAATACAGTTCCTCATGTTGTGGTGACCCCCAACCATAAAATTATTTTCGTTGCTACTTCATAACTGTAATTTTGCAGTGGGAGGACTAGCACCCCATCACTGATGTCAGTGGGATGAATAGTGTCCCATCGTTGGTATCAGTGGGAGGAATAGTGCCCCATCATTGGTATCAGTGGGAGGAATAGTGCCCCATCATTGGTGTCAGTGGGAGGAATAGTGCCCCATCATTGGTGTCAGTGGGAGGAATAGTGCCCCATCATTGGTGTCAGTGGGAGGAATAGTGCCCCATCATTGGTGTCAGTGGGAGGAATAGTGCTCCATCATTGGTGTCAGTGGGAGGAATAGTGCCCAATCATTGGCGTCAGTGGGAGGAATAGTGCCCAATCATTGGCGTCAGTGGGAGGAATAGTGCCTCATCATTGGCGTCAGTGGGAGGAATAGTGTCCCATCATTGGCGTCAGTGGGAGGAATAGTGTCCCATCATTGGCGTCAGTGGGAGGAATAGTGTCCCATCATTGGCGTCAGTGGGAGGAATAGTGTCCCATCATTGGCGTCAGTGGGAGGAATAGTGTACAATCATTGGCGTCAGTGGGAGGAATAGTGTCCCATCATTGGCGTCAGTGGGAGGAATAGTGTCCCATCATTGGCGTCAGTGGGGGGAATAGTGCCCCATCATTGGTGTCAGTGGGAGGAATAGTGCCCCATCATTGGTGTCAGTGGGAGGAATAGTGCCCCATCATTGGTGTCAGTGGGAGGAATAGTGCCCCATCATTGGTGTCAGTGGAAGGAATAGTGCCCCATCATTGGTGTCAGTGGAAGGAATAGTGCCCCATCATTGGTATGAGTGGGAGGAATAGTGCCCCATCATTGGTGTCAGTGGGAGGAATAGTGCCCCATCATTGGTGTCAGTGGGAGGAATAGTGCCCCATCATTGGTGTCAGTGGGAGGAATAGTGCCCCATCATTGGTATCAGTGGAAGGAATAGTGCCCCATCATTGGTGTCAGTGGAAGGAATAGTGCCCCATCATTGGTATGAGTGGGAAGAATAGTGCCCCATCATTGGTGTCAGTGGAAGGAATAGTGCCCCATCATTGGTATGAGTGGGAGGAATAGTGCCCCATCGTTGGTATGAGTGGGAGGAATAGTGCCCCATCGTTGGTGTCAGTGGGAGGAATAGTGCCCCATCGTTGGTATCAGTGGGAGGAATAGTGCCCCATCGTTGGTATCAGTGGGAGGAATAGTGCCCCATCGTTGGTGTCAGTGGGGGGAGGAATAGTGCCCCATCGTTGGTGTCAGTGGGGGGAGGAATAGTGCCCCATCGTTGGTGTCAGTGGGGGGAGGAATAGTGCCCCATCGTTGGTGTCAGTGGGGGGAGGAATAGTGCCCCATCGTTGGTGTCAGTGGGGGGAGGAATAGTGCCCCATCGTTGGTGTCAGTGGGGGGAGGAATAGTGCCCCATCGTTGGTGTCAGTGGGGGGAGGAATAGTGCCCCATCGTTGGTGTCAGTGAGGGGAGGAATAGTGCCCCATCGTTGGTGTCAGTGGGGGGAGGAATAGTGCCCCATCGTTGGTGTCAGTGGGGGGAGGAATAGTGCCCCATCGTTGGTGTCAGTGGGGGGAGGAATAGTGCCCCATCGTTGGTGTCAGTGAGGGGAGGAATAGTGCCCCATCGTTGGTGTCAGTGAGGGGAGGAATAGTGCCCCATCGTTGGTGTCAGTGGGGGGAGGAATAGTGCCCCATCGTTGGTGTCAGTGGGGGGAGGAATAGTGCCCCATCGTTGGTGTCAGTGAGGGGAGGAATACTGTCTCATCGTTGGTGTCAGTGGGGGGAGGAATAGTGCCCCATCGTTGGTGTCAGTGAGGGGAGGAATAGTGCCCCATCGTTGGTGTCAGTGAGGGGAGGAATAGTGCCCCATCGTTGGTGACAGTGGGGGGAGGAATAGTGCCCCATCGTTGGTGTCAGTGGGGGGAGGAATAGTGCCCCATCGTTGGTATTAGTGACACAAATGATGGGGCACTATCCCTTCCACTGACACCAATGATACTTACCTTGCTGACTCCTGCTCCAGCCTGGGCTCGCTCTCTCCCTCTCCCATCTACAGCCTGCATACCTGGCTGCAGCAGCAAAATTTGCACTTACCTGTCAGCTGTCTTCCTTCTCTGGCCTCTCTCTTCACTCGTTCCTGCAGCTCCCTCGATCTTCTTCGATCTCCGCGCGCTGCCGCTCGGCTCCTCCTCTCCAAGCTCCACCTTCTCGCCGGTGATTGGCCGCCTGTGTGCCTCTCCTGAGCTACAGTTCCGGTGGCCAATCAGCGGCGAGGAGGCGGTGACAGGGGCAGCATATCATCCCGCCCACACATCGCCGGAGACAGCAGCGGTGTCTCGGTTCCTAAGACCATCGGAAATATGTGTTTTCCGATGGTCTTAGGCGACCCCTGGGAAATGGTCGTTCGACCCCCAAAGGGGTCGCGACCCCCAGGTTGAGAACCGCTGATCTAAACCATGGCAACATCTAATATTTGTGTAGTATTATGTTCAGCAGACTGTGTTCTTCTATTGTTGTGACTTAGATGACGCTCAGAGCACATTTTATGCCCAATTCATGCAAAACTCCACGTAATCCCAAGGGGTTCACATACTTTTTCTTGCAACTGTAATTGATTCTGTAGTCTATTATGTTTCTGCCAAACAATGTGGGCTGCCAAGGTTGAAAATTAAATAGAAATTTCATGCAGGGTCCAGAGAACCAGTCAAGAATGGGCTAATGGAGCAATTAAAACATGCCAGACATTTAAGGTATTCATATCTGTGCATTGTGGTGTGCTATAGCACAGGTACATTTAGGTCTATTGTCGATGTGCTTTGAGTTGCCATTCAAAATAAATGACAAAGCACTGCAATGAACTTCTACCACATCTCAGTAACCCATATTAAAACATGGGTATTAGCATGTATTACCACAGACAAAGGAAAGGTGTGAAAGAACCCTCAGACACAGAGAGAACACATAAAACTAAATATGCAAGCTTGCATGGTTTAAACTTTGCAACTTCATTATATATTAAAGAAAATCAGAGTGCTGGGGGGCACATGCTAGGGTGGTGCATGTTGAGGCTCTTTCAGTAAAGTGGGGTTTGTTAATTAAGTAGCACTTCCGCTCTTGCACTTCAGCAATTGCATGTAGAGAAAATCTACAGGCAGCTACTTTACAAAACACCAGACTTCATGTTACCTTGTTTCCCCCTTCAGCTCTCCTTCCTCTCTGTAACATGTGCTCTCTACCTCCCATTTTCACAGTTGTGTCCTCTCTCCTTAAACAATTTCCTTCACCCCTCTTCTTCACTCCTCAGATCTGTATACAGTTTATCACCCTCACAGTATATCGTCCTCCCCTTATCACTGCACTCATCTCCTCTGAATTTTAAGCCCACATGATAATAAATCCTCTAGGATGCTGAGGCATGTCCTCTTATATAAATCACACTCTCATATTGTCTCCCTCACCCTTCTGCTTCTCTGGAGACATTTCCCCAAACCCTTGGACCTCCTTTATTCAACTGTGACCAACGCACCCATCAAGCTGTACCCTCATGCAGCAGCCACATTCTCTTCTTCCTAAAACCAGCCTACCCTGCTCCTGTGCCAACTGGAATGCCTGCTCTGTCTGCAACAAACTCACCTCTGTTCACGACCTCTTTGTCACTAACTTCTTTCATCTACTTGCTGTCACTGAAAACTGGCTTCATGAATCCGACACTGCTTCTCCTGCTTCCCTCTCCCATGGTAAACTTCTCTGGACTCACTCCCCCAGACCCAGTGGATGCAAGAGAGGTGGAGTGGGAATCCTCATGTTCCCCACAGAGCACCAGGTTCTTCACTCTCCTCCCTCTCTGTCCCTCTCATCGTTTGAAGCTCACTGTATAGTTAAATTTTTTCAAATTTATTTAAGAATTGCTGTGATACACTGGCCCCCAGGACCAATATCAACTTTCTTTGATGACTTCTCTGCCTGGCTACCCTTCTTTCTCTCTTATGAAATTCCCACAGTCATTCTCAGCGACTTTAGAGATACTAACATTCCTGCTACTTCTGAACTTGTTAGCGTAACCTCCTCATTTGACCCGAAGCAATGGGTACATGCTTCCACTCACTCTGATGGCAACATCCTCGACCTTGCATTCTCCTACCTATGCCTCTCCATCCAACCACCAAACAATTACCCATAGAGACCTTTGCCACTTTAACCCCTCTCTTCTCTACACTGCTGCTGACCACCTCTATGACAAAATCTCACCCCTGTCCTGCCCCAATCTAGCCCATTCGGTCTACAATAGATCCCTGTCTTCTGCCCTGGGCAGGCTCACCCCTTTCACTAATGTCGGGGTTGCAGGCATCCAGCAAGGGTGATCAGATCAGTGGGCTTTACCTTAAGGAATCAGAAATCGGGCTGAATAAGATTGAAATAGGTTTATTAAGACAAATTACACACTTCCAACACCAGTAAATCATAAACAATGCACGTGATAAGTAAAAAAAGAACCCAAATAATAACCTAACTATATACAAAATGGAGGGCACAGACATGGGCAGGACAAGGTCAGGACAGAAACAGGACAAGGGGAGCAGGGAGCCAGGTACTAGGAGCAAGAAACAAGAGCAGGTCAAAGGAGCAGGTCTCAGGGTCAAGTACAAAGATCAGGAACAAGGATCAGGTTCATGCAAGGACATGGCTTGCAGGAAGAACGCTGAAGCACTGAACTTCAGTCAGGGCTGGGATTATATACCTCCCAGCAGCCCACGTCAGGTGCAGCCCAGCTGCTGGGAGACACCCGCTGGTGGCCACCAGAACTGTGCCCTTCGACTCAGAGAAACAGTGTCACCAGCAGGTGACCGAAGTAATGACACAGGTCCTGACAGTCCCTGCCCCCTTCCCCTTGAGGAGCATCCTCCAGACACTCCATTCTGCCTTTAACCTGAAAGTCCATGTGGGTGTAGGGGAAGTCCAAAAATGTTTCCCCTTAGTGTCTGAGGACTTTCTTTCACTCTTTAGGCCAGAGCCTTTTAACCTGCTGGAAGGCATGCCACCCAGGTCTGGTAATTGGTCATGCACCCCACTACCAGGGTCTGGAGTTGACTGGTTACCCCACAGCTGGGGTTCGAAAGCTGTCTGGGTTCTCCACAGGTTGGATCCCTGACGAGGTGCAACATCCAAAATTTACATGCCCACAATGCAGCTCATGTCCCAACAATGGACTCAATGGACTCCATGAAATGGATTTTTTGGTTAGTACAAAACTCTTATTTTCTTTCTTCTCCTTTGAGAGACATAGGAATTCTTTGACTGTCAGGATATTCAAATGCAGTCCAACAGAGGCGTGGGCACTTAGCATCAATAGATAACAGAACCTTTAAAAAGACCTTATCTGGGCACTCCCTCCAGTTCAAAGTGTTTCCTGGAGAACCCATTGGTATCACATGAGGTATACATATCAGCCTGGTAGAACTTAGTGAAGGAAAACAGCTGATCAAATGGTGGTCTCACAATATGGAAAAGAAGGCCAAATAGACCAATAATTACTTCCAGACCTATTTGAGTGCATTTTGAGAGAAAAGGATGGGGGCTGATCCTAGAGACTATACATTTGAATGCTGGTCTGCTTGAGGAACTTGGAAAAGCTGGAATGAGAAGCCGAAGTATCCTAACAGGGTCCATCCACAGGTACAAAAGGAATCTGTCTTCCTGAAGAAGTAGTAGTGATAGATTCTCACATCCAGACAAAGGGGTGAATTTTCCTTTTCCTAAACTGAAGACAGAAAGAGAAACAAGAGAACAATGTTCTGGCTGAGGCAAAAGGCAGAACTACCTCAGACAAGAGAATCCTGGGTCTCAACACCATCATGTCCCTATGAATACCTGAAAGGGTTCCTTGCAGGAAAAAGACTGCCAGACCAAAAGCTAGTCTTGCAGATGTCATGGCTGCAAGAAACTTCATTTTGTGGGTGCGTAAAGAGTAAAGAGAGGAATTTTTCTAATCAGTTCACATGATTGTCTTTCAAGCAGAGAGAGAACCAGATTCAGATCCCACTGAGTCACAGGGGAAAAAGCAGGATGAGTAACATGGGATTCTCTCCATACACAGGTTTAAATCAAGGAGCAAAAGACCACCAGTCTCTGAAACAAGATAGCCCTACTAGCTATTAGCATCATAGGAAAAACCTGATTCATTGATGCTCCTGTCTCAAAAAAAAAAAAGGAAACATGAGATTCATGGATTCCGTTGCACCCCATCAGCCTTGTACCTGTCTCCCTAGGCCATGAGCCCCCCAAACCTGGAGATTGGCATCTGATGTTACAACTACCCAGCCTCCACAGCTGGGAGACATGCCACAAAAGACGCAAGTTAGTGGTGCCCACCAAATAATGTCTTACCGAATATGTGCAGGCACATAGATCTTTTGATCCATAGAAAGCCCGTCACATTGAGGAAAAAATCTCTCATGTGCCACCTTGCCCAAGGTACCACCCAAGGTAATGGTTGCTGCAAACATCCCACATAGACCATACAGGCTCTCACAGACATAAAAGGTGTTTTCATGACTCTCTGAACACAGCTGATCATTTTGGAAATCTTGCAACTTGGCAAAAAACCTGGTCTCTTTTGGGTATTGAAGATCATCACGAGATACAATATATTGCCGTATTGGGATGCCTGCCTTTACATGCACATGAACTTTAATGGCATCCCACTCTTAGTCCATAGGGTTCAATATTGAGTTGGCCAACCCTTTGCAACTATAACAGCTTCAGCTCTTCTGGGAATGCTGTCCACAAGGTTTAGGAGTGTGTCTATGGGAATGTTTGACCATTCTTACAGAAGCGCAATTGCGAGGTCAGGCACTGATGTCGGATGAGAAGGCCTGGCTCGCAGATTCCGCTCTAATTCATCCCAAAAGGTATTCTATTGGGTTGCGGTCAGGACTTTAGGCAGGCCAGTCAAGTTCCTCTACCCCAGACTCGCTCATCCTTGTCTTTATGGACTTTGCTTTGTGCATTGGTGCGCAATCATGTTGGAACAGGAAGGGGGACTGTTTCCACAAAGTTGGGAGCATGAAATTGTCTAAAATGTCTTGGTATGCTGACGCCTTAAGAGCTCCCTTCACTGGACCTAGGGGGGCCAAACCCAACCCCTGAAAAACAACACCACACCATAATCCCCCCCCTCCACCAAACTTTACACTTGGCACAATGCAGTCAGGTAAGTACCGTTCTCCTGGCAACTGCCAAACACACACATGTCCATCAGATTGCCAGAGAAGTGCGATTCATCACTCCAGAGAACATATCTCTACTATTCTAGAATCCAGTGGTGGCATGCTTTTTTTTGCATGTTTATTAAACATCCAAAATTGGCTAGGATTTGGGCCCAGTCACAATGCCTTAACAACTCTTGGTTTGATTGTGCAACTACCAGAACATAGTTCCAGTAATTGTAGATCTTTATTTTTGAAAGGCTATTGACTGTCAATGGGATTTTCTAAATTACTCTTGGAGCCATGCAAATTCCAAATGGCAGACAACCGAACTGATAGTGTTGACCTGCCACCGCAAATCTCAGGTATTTCTAGTGTTCCTCCTTGATCAGCACATGAAGGAATGCATCGGCTAGGTCGATCGATACCAACCAGCCCCCCGGCTGTTTTACCAATATGATAGTTTGTAATGAGACCATTCTGAACCTTCTAGTACTGATGTATCTGTTCAGTTTCTTTAAATCTAGTACAAGCCTGAAGGCCCTTGATGTCTTGGGTAGTAGAAAGATTGGGGAGTAGAACCCCAGCATCCACTCTTCTGGTAGCACCAGCACTATGGCGTTGTTACAATACAACTCTTCTATGTAATCGGGGGTTGGCTCTGAAATTCTATACCATATACCCATCTCATTGTCTTTTGAGCCCAGCTTTGACTCTCTCTGCCCAAACTCTCCATAAGAAGGCTAGCCTGGCCTCACTGGAAGAGATTAGGCCGCATCTTTGAAAAAAATTATTTGGTCTTCTTGGTGGCCTGTGCCACTCTGGATTTAAATCCTCGCAAAAACGAGCTTTCAGTTCCCCTTCATTGTGCTCTATTATGTTCAAGCCTTGGCCTAAAAGATCTAGCTTCTCAAGTCCTCCTGAATTGCAATTGGCTTGAGCGAAAAGGTTGCTGCCTTGTTCATGGTTGTCGCTGAACAAGCCCAAGAGACTCCCTGTGCCAAACATACCTCTTCAGTATACACAGATCCAGACACAAATACTCCAATACAGGGTGAGCTGCTTTGGGAACAAGAATTCCACTTACACCGAGAATCCAAAGAGTGTGGATTATCTAGCTTTGGAGGGTAGGGTGGTGGGACAGAAGTCCTAAATGTTTTCTGGAGTGCTTGCATTTAGGGCTTCTGCTCCTAAATAAAACAAATACCATGAGATGCAGACAATAAAAAAGCATTCTTTAGACAATATGTCCCACGTTTCCCTCTCCTTCTGACAAGTCTGGCAAGCTCATATCTCAAAAAAAAAAATGTAAAAGAGCCTCTTATCTCCTTGAAAAAAAACAATGTATATATCAGATGCTCCCCTGCACTTACTCTCAGAGAGGTGGCAACAGAATAATCCAATGGACAGCTTTCAGAGGTGGACAGGAGACTAGGGCAATCCCCTGTAAGGAAGAAACAAAGAAAGACCTTAATCTGCTAGAAGACTCTGGGAACGGAAATAACAGAGGGAACACATATCAAGCAGCCTTACTGCACAAACAGCAGAGCAGCAAGATACAACTGGCTGAGCAGACAAACAAGAAGTCAGTTTCCTGTTCTGACTTATAAGGACTGTTTATATTGTTGCTAGGTGAAGGCCCGGCACTTTCTGACACCACATCTGCCCTTTCATCTCTCCCATAAAGCCGGGAGAGGGGCGCTGCTTGCTGCTTTACAGGGACAGGGAAATCTATTCAGGAAAAAACAGATAACAAGCAGTCCCAAAAAGTGTTCACTGCCCTCCACACCCATTTAAGCATTACAACGCATTCAAGACTCTCCCACACCTGGTACCCAGGGCATCTAGGTTTGGGAGGATTTACCACCAAGTGTCTGGATCTTCCAATCCAGGAGAGGCTGAACCAGGATGGGTATGTAGGGTATGTCTCACAGTATTCCTGAGTAACAATAGTACTCACAGCATACAACCCACAGGTGGCCTGGAGCATGACCGAAAAAAGAAAAGAAAACTGAGTGAAGGGGAGGGCTTCTATTTCTTGCACTAGGAAAAGGTGGTCTTGAGGTTTCCAGATGAGGAGTTAACCCATTGTGTGCTGCTGTGGAGTAAGCCAGAAAAAAGGGTTAGTTCACCTTAAAAAGAAAACACATTGCAATCACACTGCACCATAGCAGCACCCTATGCTAATCAAATCTTCCCTCTCTGCTTTGGTAACATACCTGTGGACCATATACACAATAACAGAAGCCTACCAGAAATATTGCCACTGTGTTACATGGCTCCATCCCATCTTCTTATAGGGACAGAGCAACTGTCAGGATGCGTGCCCCTTACTACTGCCGGAGGGAGTCAATTTTGTTAGGGCCATGCATGCAGTGTGCGCTCTCTTTCCTGCCAGCTCAGATGAGCTCACCAGCTTTCATAAGAGAGATTGAGAGAGCACACTGTGATTGTACGATCCTCAGGAGAAGGGCAGCACTCCATCTGTAGCGCTAGGAAGCATTCATCCTAATGGCTGCAAGAAGATAGGATGGAGCCATGTAAACCAGTGGCAGTTTTTTTGGCAGGCTTCTGTTATCACAAATACGGTCCACAGGTATGCAGATGACACCAAGCTGTGCAGTGGAATAAAGTCCTTACAGGATGTCTCCAGCTTACAAGCCAACCTCAATGCACTGTTTAATTGGGCAACTATGTGGCAAATGAGGATTAATGTTGATAAATGTAAGGTTATGCACTTGGGGGCTAAGAATATGCATGTATCATACATACTAGGGGGGGGTACAACTGGGGGAATCAATGGTAGAGAAGGATCTGGGGGTTCTGGTAGATCACAAGCTTAACAATGGCATGTAATGCCAAGCTGCGGCTTCTAAAGCGAGCAAAATCCTCTCTTGTATTAAAAGAGGTAAAGACTCCAGAGAGAGATATCATATTACCCCTGTACAAATCATTAGTAAGACCTCATCTGGAATATGCAGTTCAGTTTTGGGCACCAATTCACAAAAAGAACATTGGGGAACTGGAGAAAGTACAGAGAAGGGCAACGAAACTGATAAAAGGCATGGAGGAGATCAGCTATGAGGAAAGATTAGAGGAACTGAATGTATTCTCTCTTGAGAAGAGGAGATTAAGGGGGATATGATCAACATGTATAAATACATCAGTGGTTCATATAATGAACTCGGTGTAGAGTTATTAACCCTGAGGTCTTCAGAGGACAAGGGGACACTCTTTACATCTGGAGGAAAAGAAATTTAATCTCCAAACACAAAAAGGTTTCTTCACAGTGAGAGCTGTGAAAATGTGAAATAGACTCCCTCAAGAGTTGGTTCTGGCCAGCTCAGTGGATATCTTTAAAAAAGACCAGGATTATTTCTTAGATACACAGAATATAACTGGATACTAACATTTATAGGTAAAGTTGATCCAGGGAATATCCGATTACATCATGGGGGATCAGGAAGGAATTTTTTTCCCTGCAGGAGCAAATTGGATCATGCTTTGCTGTTTTTTTTTGCCTTCCTCTGGATCAACTGTGGGTGTACGATTTTTTTTTTTTTTTTTTTTTATGGTTGAACTGGATGGACTTTTGTCTTTTTTCAGCCAGACTAACTATGTATGTTACCAGAGGAGAGTCCTTAGTGTAATTGCTTAGCATATAGCATAGGGTGCTGCCATGTAGTGTGACTGCATAGTAGTTTTTTATTATTAAGGTGAACTAACCCTTTAACCCAAAACTGTCAAGTAACTACAGACACTACTATAAAAAAAATACCATAAGGTAGTTTCAGTACGCTAAGACCTTGTTTACACGTTTATATATCTTTTGTGCTGGTCTTTTGCGTCAGTGTCCATTTCTCCTGTAGGCAGCAGTATAACCTGCTACTCTATGAATTCCTGTGCCCTTCAATGGACAAGAAATGAAGGTTTATTTTCAAATAACTTGGTCTGGTTTTTGAAAAGGGGGAAAAGCAAAATGCCATGTGTGCTATCACAGATAACACCAGGAAATAAAAATTGCAGTAATCAATTCAATTTTCTGTTTTTTCTTCAGGAATACATTTTGTAAAACTGCACTGGAATGGTGTTATGCGGTCATTCTAATAGAACAGCACTAAGCAAGTATCTTTGAAAACACTGTCTACAAAATACTAAATCATTACCTGATTATTTTCTGCTCCTATAGAAAGTATTTCCAGATCATGCTTAGTAATAAATATTGATTGTTCTATCCTACTTTGCAAGAGAAAAAACTGGCAATAGGCTGAGTGTGATAAACCTCCTGGCAGCATATTCTTGGAACAAAGTGGTCAGATTAGTGTAATAGACATCTGGTGGCATTCCAGACAGAAAATTAGCTTGATCAGGGTCCCAGTTAGAAGTCTTTATATAGTAAATTATGCAAGAGTACTGGCATAATCAAAGATCAGGCAGTACATTCTATACATCCTTTTGGTACATTCTGTTTTAACTTTGGAGGGTGCAAATGTATTAGTTTGGGAAGTGAAAGTTACATTTTTTAAAAAAAAAAAAACCTGTAATAAGAGAATAAAAGGTTACAATTCCATCCCCTCCTTCTGAACATGATTGCTACATTGCTCTGGTGCTGATTTAGTGCATCAACAGTTCTGACTTCACTTGCTGCATCAGCTTGTTCAGCATAAGAAACTCAAGGTATTCCAATTCTCTGATCAGTATGACAGCCTAACATTTTCATTGGTGGTCAGTGATGGCAGCCTTCTTTATCCCTGAACACATATTTGCTTAAAAATGCACCAAGAAAAGACTGATATACATTCACATGGAAATAAGAAGAGGATTCAAAGGCTTATTTAATAAGAATAACGAGATATCATCACCCATAGCTACAACTGACATTGATCATTTTAGAATATATTCTGAACAATACAATAACTGGTAACTGGTTATAGGTATTTGCATTTTGCACATTTTAGTTCACCTAGAGGTATCAACAAGAAACTATTACCATTGGAAACTGCCAATACTGGGAATAAATAATTTGCCACTGGGAATAAATATTAAACCTAACTAATGAAGAAAAACAATGAAGCATCGGTTATCCTCAGATAAAACTATGTCAAAACAATGAGCTGTTTTAGAGAGAAGGGTAACTGAAATTATATGCATATCTGGTCTTTCCTTATAACAACTTACTGCCAGACTGATTTTTTACATTTCCTTTTCACACACATTCTAAGATGTGCAGTTTTGGCCCAAAGAATTTAATTTGAGGACACAATATAATTCCCATTTGTTTCTGAAAATATAAATTGGTGTCAAGTAAATAGATACCAAATGTGTCAGACCTCAAAATTGTCTGGACCCAAGAAATGACAACAAACCAGTTTAAAAACCTTTACAACTCATCAAATTAGAATTAACTGTAAATGATGTTTCTAGAATTATTACTCTCACTCTGGTGTGCTCAGTGATCTCAATATGTGTTTACATGTATAAGTATGTGTAGGCATGGGGGATTTAAACTTTTATTAGATTTTTGTAAACCAGTTTTATTTTATTAAACTGTTCTATCACAAGCCCCCTTGTTGTTCCTACTTTCTAAGCTCATAGAAGTAATCAGGCAGCTTTACAGTTGTCCTGATCACTTCTATATAAAGCCAAGAGATGGCATTAAAAATAAGCTCAACGCTGCTATTGCACTTGATTAAGCCCTTTTCAATGCCATAATGTGTAGGGCATAGTATGAGTAGCTCTTGAGTCCCTCTGTGTAGGTTATTTATTTTTTTTTTTTACACAGGTGATTTTATGTCCTACTTCTAATAAATGTAACTATTAGCAGTTATCTCATTAGAAGCAAACTAAAATCAACATCATGCAAACAAAACTGACCAAAAGAAGGTACATTTCTCAGAAGCGTGAGAAAAATGCTATTGCATCCCTAGACTTATTAGCTAATAAGACTGCAATTATAGAACCAATAAAAGTAGTAAGAGGGAATAGAGCAGAGATCTTTACAGAAAATGTTCAGGTCACCAGTCTATTTTTGGCACTACAGATTTTCTTGACATTCATTTTTTTTTTCCTTTAAGACAACCTCCACTTATGTATCCCTCATCATATCCTCAGGGGTGTGACAGGTATACTTATAGCCTCCAATGGCTGCAGTAAAAATGTGACCTCCCAACTCATGTCAATGTTTTTACCAGTTACATACTAAACTGAAGGTCAACAGCTTCTTTCCTTTTTCAGAAAGGAGTTCTAAGAATTATTGGTTTACTCCAGCCTAATGAACAATTTCAGGCAACAAATAAAAGCATTCCTTGAGCTACCTATGCTATCCAATAAGCATTAGAAATTTGTTACCGTCAACAAGTTCACCATATACCCATAGTAGGAGTTTTACACAAGTCAATGGAGAACACCACACACCTCTGTAAAGGATCAGTAAGGTCTTACGTGTATCAAACTCCGGATGTTTCAGCCCTAAACAAGAGAACGCTCAGTACAGCGTCCAGCCACCGCATATGTCAGTCTATCAAAAAAATTGGACAGGCCATTGGCATTGGAGCTAGGCACACTGGGATTTGGCACAGACAGGCCAAACCACCCATGTGAAGGTAGCCCTAGTGTATTTCCTGAACCCTGTGCTGTGTTTCTCTCTCAACATCACTAATCACTTTCAAGTCTCATGCACTTTTGCGTTGTGGCAACTCACTTGTTCGGTGCTATGCTCAACACATTGTAAATTAGAGCGTCACAACACACATGCCGTGAGTTGAGGTGTGCTGTCCAGCCAAAAAAAGAAAAAGTTTTGTAAGTTTTTTCCAACCATTGTGGTGTATCTGCAGCTCATTCATAATGAACAGGCTGCCTTAACACAAGGCACGTTAACACAATGGACTGCTTAAAAGTGAATGGGCCCTTACACTTCCACAGCAGGTTATAAACTGCTTGTTGGCTATAACAAACATCTTCACATTAATTTATTCATTTATTTTTTTGAGAGCCAGCAAACAGATTTGAAAGGTTATTCCAGGACTTCCCATGTTCCAAGATTACCCAACAAAAGGTAGTGGGGTGGATATATTTCATAGCAGCTAGGCTATGCTCTTGCATGCGAATCAAGGTTTAATTTTGATTTCAAAAGCAGAACTTTTTAACAGGTGAATAATACACAAGGGGCGTTGAAGTCAAACTGGGACTTTTAATTTTACAGGTATAAAAAGAGAAGCACATATGGTGGTACTACACATAGTAGTAAGTGGCAAATGTGTCCTATTACTGATAGGCAGCACACATGTCACAGCCAGTCCAGAGACCATCAATCAAGATGGCAGACAACAGTGTTAGTGCGTGCATGGAACAGCACACAGTGATGAAGTTTCTTGTGAACAAAGGCGTACAAAATGCAGATATCTACAGGAGACTTCAAGCACAGTGCGGTGATGAGATGCTCAGCTGCAGTAAGACATTTGATCACTAAGTGCGCCCTGTTTCTCCAGGACAACACACAAGCTCATACTGCTCATCGTATTACATGCACATTACAGCAACTTGGCTGGGAGATATTGCCACATCCTCCTTACAGCCTGGACCTCGCTCCAAGTGATTTCCACCTGTTTGTTGCTCGGAGGTCAGCATGTCAGCACTGATGATGAAGTGAAGCAGGCTGTCCTAGGATGGTTCAGGCGTACTGACAAATATTTCTATGCCGAAGCTTTCCAGGCAATTGTCAAACGCTGGGATAAGTATATAAATGTTGAAAAATAAATGCAGTTTCCACTCTTTGAAATTTGTTCTTTTATTATATAAAACTCAAAAGTCCGTTTGACTTGAATGCCCTTCGTAAAAATACATTTAAGGCTGCTTTCACATTGGTTCACCTCAAAAATGCTTGAAAACTTGACTAGCATTTTTGGAGTCTTTTTCAAGCCGAACACCCTGGACATGCGACTTACTTTTGTAGCTCAAATTGGGCAGATTTGCATGTTTTTGGCAAGCTTTTATTCCCAAAACCTAGCAACAAATGATGCAACAGATGATATTGTGCACAATTCACTAAGCGATTATCTTACTGCATTCGAGTACACGGTAGGATACCGCATGGCATTTAAAAAAAAAAAAAAGGGTCTGAATTCACTAAAAAATGCTACTAAAATACTGCATGAGTTATTTTATCAAGTCATGCAGTATTTTAGTAGTGACAACCATGCGTTAATGTTTCAGCTGTCAGCGGGGTTCCCCACTGACAGCTGAATGTAAAAGAAAGAATTACTGGCAATTAAAAAATAATAAAACCGGCGTGGGGTCCCCCCCTTCCATCCATACCAAGCCCACTGGGTCTGGTATAGATTTTGAGGGGGAACCCCCCACCAAAAAAAAAAATGGTGTGGGGTCCACCCCAAAATCCATACCAGACCCTTATCCAAGCATGCAGCCCAGCACGTCAGGAAAGGTGGGGGGGGCAGAAGACAAGCAAGGCTCCTCCCCAAAACACCTTGTCCCTGTTGATGGGGACAAGTGCCTCTTCCCCACAACCCTGGGCTGTGGGGGGCTGCAGGTGGGGGGATTATCAGAATCTGGAAGCCCCCCTGCAGCAAGGGAGCCCCCAGATCCCACCCCCCCATGTGAATGAGTATGGGGTACATGGTACCACTACCCAGTCAAAAAACAAATGTAGCGTGAAAAGACAGGAGATAGTCTTTCTTAAAAGAAGGAAGATAAAAGAATGTCCCCCGAAGTAGATCCAACATCAATCACGATGCCTGCCGCCACCCAAAAAAAAGGCTCTTCTCCCGACATCTGACTGCTCTGCTGGCATGACAGTTCTAAAATATGTAAGGGGTGGTGCCACTCGGTGACATCACCCACATGACTCCGCCCCAACGTGACATCAACCAGGCCATTCTGGGTCAATGATGCCACGCGGGGGGCGGGATCACATACATAATGGCCCCACCCTTTACATATTTAAGAACTGTCAAGCCAGCAGAGCAGTCAGACGGCAGGGAGCCAGTGTTGGGAGAAGAGCCTTTTTGAGTGGCAGCAGGCATCGCGATTGACGTTGGATCTACTTTGGGGGACATTCTTTTTTTCTCCTTTTAATAAAGGACTTGCCAAAGAGTGTCTCCTGTCTTTTTTCACACTAGTTTTTTTTTGTGAATGGGTAGCGGTAGCATATACCCCATACTCATTCACATGGGGGGGGGCCAGGATCTGGGGGCCTCCTTGCTAAAGGGGCTTCCAGATTCCAATAAGCCCCCCACCCGAAGACCCCCACAACCACAGCCCAGGGTTGTGGGGAAGAGGCCCTTGTCCCCATCAACATGGGGACAAGGTGCTTTGGGGAGTTGGGAGGGGGAGGCCCCTGCCCCAAAGCACCCCCCCATGTTGAGGTCATGTGGCCTGGTATGGTTCGGGGGAGGGGGCGCTCGCTTGTCCCCCCCCTTTCCTGACCTGCCAGAATGCATGCTCGGATAAGGGTCTGGTATGGATTTTGGGGAGGAACACCACACCATTTTTTTTTTTTTTTTTTTTAAATCTTGGCGTTAGGGTTCCCCTCAAAATCCTAACCAGACCAAAAGAGCTTGGTATGGATGAAGAGGGGGGACCCCACATAATTTTTTCTATTATTTTGTAATTGCAAGCTTTTTTTTTTTTTTTTTTACATTCAGCTGTTAGTGGGGAACCCTGCTGACAGCTAATTACTCATAGGGTGTTGGGGACTCTGCGGCCACCCATTCCTTAACAACGCATACTGGCAGATACAGTACATGTCGCAGGCCTGGACCACTACTTAATTACCGCATGCATTTAATTACATATTTCCATTTGTGAATTGACTTGAAGGTCTCTTTATGCTGTATTTACCAAGCGTTTTTGCTATTTTCGGTAAATACCACATACTAGCAATAGTGAATTGACATTTTCAGTAAGCTTAGCCCAGACCTTCCCAAATGTGCAGTGCGTTTTTGAGGCAGTTACCATTCATTTCAATGGGAAGAGGTGTGTTTTTTTTTTTTTTTTTTAACTTCCCAAACATGCGTAAAAGATGCTGCAAGGCCTCTGTTAATGTATATCTATGTATGTTTTCACACTAACACAGGGAAGCTTTTCAGGTGTTTTGTTAATGCAAAACCATTTCAAAAACTCCTCAGTGTGAAAGCAGCCTAAATTTACAAGCACAGTTAAGTTACAACCTGCAGTTGATCCAATTACAGCAGTTAATTATTTAGTCAATTAACAGTTTCTTAAAGAAAACAAATAAAAACTTGGCTCTGGGTGGTAAGTGAATGTTGCAGTACTTGAAGTGCATCTAAGCCCAAGAACAAACATGCAACATATTGCAGCTTACCAGTCCTTAGATGTGTTGACTGCAATTTGTTTTTTACTTTTATCAGATGAACCTGCTAGAGACACAATTTCTAATATAGGGCAAAACCACTCACTTTTTACTATATCTTTGGAGGAATAGCATTCTCACGCTAGACAGCTTGCTCCTAGTTTTATCTACAAACACTTCCCCCTCCACATAACATAAGGGGATGGTCTGCAGTCGTCCAAACAGAACTGAATGGGGTTCATAACACTACCTGAGGAAGTTAGAAGCTCACTAGATTTCTGGTAGGATTCATAGGCATTATTCTGCACTTATTGAACATATAACAAAACACTTCCAATGAATTAACAGATCAAAAGGGAACTAATAGGAAGTTCATTGTTAGGGTTTGTATACACTTTCATTTGGGACTATGTGTAAGCACATATTTGAGATGTCACTGGTATTCTTTGAGATGCAATGTTATCAGTCATTGCAGAGGTGGGAATAGACTATATAAAATATAGCATGTGTAAATAAGGGAGGTTACAGAATAAGGATATCTAATCTTGCTTCAACTGTACTGTGCTTTAGGCTAGGTTCACACTTTTGTGGGCTGGCAGGTTGCGTTAGCGCTGGCACAACAGCCCATTTATTTGAATGGGTTGCTGTGCCTGCGGTTCACGCATGAACGAGGTTCCTGCAGCATTTTGAGAATGCAGCGCCCAGGAAATCGCATGATGCTTTTGCAAACACGTTGTGATTTTAGATGCATAGGGTTCCATTAAGAATGAATAGTAGCCCTGCACGTTTTTTAATAAGCAGAGCATGTTGGTTGCGGGAGCAGGTATCGCTGCGATTCCTGCACCTGCAATAGTGTGAACCTGGCCTCAACAACTGGATGGACCCACTACAGCTTTATCAGACTTAAAAGAAGAGCATCAAAAACACACAATTGTTTATGACATTTTTAGAAGATTCTATACTTGTACAACACAGTAAAATATATAAAAAAGCCCTTGTACAATATGCACAATGTTGTTTCTGGATTGGATTGTTTCACAACACATTTTCCTTACACCAACAAGATAGCATATAAGTGGTAGGACGCCATCGTGGATTGGTGCCAAGAAAAGAAAAATTACAGTAGGTATTTTATACAATTTTCCATTTTCCTGACAACAACATGACAGCATACTATCACATGTAAGCTGCCATGGATTGTTACAGTACGTATTTGATACAGTTTTCTACAACAAAAGCAGACTTTTCTGCAGAACCCCCACCAGTACACAAAATAAAATTGATATGTCTTTTTTATTTGGAAGCTAATGGAAAATCATTGGTGCAAGAATTAAAAATCAGTATTGTTAAGAACTGATGGTAAAGAAGAAGGCTGGTAGAGCAGGAATGATAAACAATATACACCCTTCTGTCAATTAAAAAAAAAAAAAATTATATATGGCCTATACATGTCTGAAATGATTTAGGCCTGTTTTACACATGCTTCAACTTGTAGAAGATCACCGTGAACAGCAAGCTTTTACAAAGCATTTGCAAAGCTTTCAGCAAGCTTTGTTGAAACTTTTAAAGTGCCCTTCAGATCCAGTTTGGAAATGTTATACAAAGATCCGAATGGGAGTACTTATTGCCACTTTAAAAACAAGCTGCTAGCAGGCTTCAGCGCTACTTGAAACCAAAGTGATTGTACTGTTCAATGAATGTGATATATAATAAGTGTGTATCATTTGTATGACTATTGCTGCTGCTAGCATCAAAATGTGTTTCCACATTCAGTGAAGTGAATAATCTGGTAGATGATGCTGCACTGCTAATAACCTAATTGTGTATGCTGCACATAAACATACAATACAAATATCTATTGCATTTATAACATGTATAAATATATAAATGTGTCAGTTCATAAAGTCCACATAAATGTGTGATTATCCAACACCAAAATATACACAGTGTTCCAAATTATTATGCAAATTATATTTTTCTCATTTACCTAAATAATTGATGTAAATAACAGTCAGTGAGGGTCTAAAGTTTGAGTCTGAGTTTCAGTGCCAAGCCACAGTTCCTGCTGGTGAGAGGTCCCGTTCCAGGCTGGTCGGACAACAGTTATAGGATACCCCCATGACTGCCGAGCTAGTCTTCAGGTCTCCAACAAACAAACAGACAGATGCCACATCATTCTCATGGGTCCCTGCAATTGGACTTTGCTGCAACACATCTGGAGGTATCGTTGTTAACATCTACACCCTGTTCCAAATTATTATGCAAATGATATTTTTCTCATTTATTTAAATAATTGATGTAAATAACAGTCAGCATAATTCTCATTTTATCAACTATTAAGAGTACATCAAATTTTATTGAACAAACCTCCTAATGATAACAGTGTTTTTGTTAAACATAAAACACTTACAATGCACTGTTCCAAATTATTACGCACAGCAAGTTTCAAAACACTTTATAGGTTGTAAAGAACTGAAAATTGTCATTTGTTGTGTTTGCAGCGTATTTACTGAAATCAAAAGCTATTTCAATCAAACTTTTAACAACATTTTAACTTTTTAAACATTTTAACAGGTCACGTTACATTGTAACATAGGACCCCTTATTTGATAGCAGGTTCACAAGTCTTGCATCCATTGAACTTGTGAGTTTTTGGACAGTTTCTGCTTGAATTTGTTTGCCAGATGTCAGAATAGCCTCCCAGAGCTGCTGTTTGGATGTAAACTGCCTCCCACCCTCATAGATCTTTTGCTTGAGGATGCTCCAAAGGTTCTCAATAGGATTGAGGTCAGGGGAGGATGGAGGCCACACCATGACTTTCTTTACTTTTATCCCCATAACAGCCATTGATGCAGAGGTATTCTTTGGAGCATGAGGAAGAAAGTGGTCAGTCATAAACTCCACATACTTTGCAGAGGTCATCTTTACACCTTCGGGCCCCTAAAGGGGTTGCCCAATGCAGCTGTTTCTGCTTGTGAGCATTGGTTATTGGTGGCCAAATAGGTTTATGCACAGTTGCAAGACTCTGGAGGACTCTACACCTTGATGTCCGTGGGACTCCAGAGGCACCAGCAGCTTCAAATATCTGTTTGCTGCTATGTAATGGTATTTTAGCAGCTGCTCTCTTGATCCGATGCATGGATCTGGCAGAAATCTTCCTCAATGTGCCTTTATCTGCACGAACCCGTCTGTGCTCTGAATCAGCCACAAATTTCTTAATAGTGCGATGATCACGCTTAAGTTTTAGTGAAAAATCTAATGTTTTCATACCTCGTCCAAGGCATTGAACTATTTCACTCTTTTCGGGAGCAGAGAGATCCTTTTTCTTCCCCATATTGCATGAAAATGGTGCTCTGCTTAATAATGTGGAACACCCGCCTTTAGTAGTTTTTCCTTAAATTGGGCTCACCGGCCAATCTAATTATCACAGGTGTCCAAGATTGTTTTCAGTGATCAAAAGAGCCCTGACACACAATGCCATCCATGAGTTAAACTGAAAAACAAAATATTCAATCTTTGTGACACTTAAATAGAATTTGCATAACAATTTGGAACACAGTCTACTTGCTCCTTGTTGACTTCGCACAATACAGTGCCACCTCTGTGCTCTCAGAAGTCTCACCTCCAAATCTATATAATCATGTGTGTATATAACATGCCATCCAGATTCCACCAACTCCTCCTCCAGACCACTAGTGGCTTTTCACTCCTTTCTAACATAAAACCAAAATGGAAGGGAGGTATGGTGCCTTTAAGCCTCTTATGCATTCATATGGTCGCCTTTACCTTAACCACATGAAGAGAGAGAAATGCACCTCTTATGGTGTAGTATGATTAAAAATTCCAGTGTTTATTAAAATAAAATACTGCACTTACTTTTTAGAAGATACACAATTGCTTCTATTACTGAAATCTCAATATGTGCTTCCACATGACATCACTGGTTTAAGTCTGCCTCCGTTTGCATCCTACGCGTTGCGTCACTGGGGGTGGAATCTGGATGGCATGTTATATACACACACGATGTCATAAACTTGGAGGTGAGAGTTCTGTGAGCACAGAGGTGACACTAAATTGTGCGAAGTCAACAAGGAACACGTATATTTTGGTGTTGGATAATCACGCATTTATATGTGGACTTTGTGAACTGACGCATTTATATATTTATACATTTTTGAATGCAATAAATGTATATATTTGTTTGTATTGTATGTTAATTTGGTTATGTGCAAGCGGCATACACAATTAGGTTATTAGCAGCGCATCATCATCTACTAGATTATTCACCAAAGCCCTGGTAAGTTCCAGGCAGCAGCAAAGTTTACAGAAAGAATCAAACACCAGTGCAGTCACATGGAAAGGGGAGTAAGTCACATGATGCATGATACTTGGAAGTACAGGGTATTTCACTTCACTCCTGGAGGCAAGAATGTGTAGAGAAGGTTTGTGCTGCTAGTGGGGCCATTAGTAAAATTAATATTTACCTTTGCCCTCGCTGGCTTAAAGAACCAATTTAGAGTTCGGTTTAAGGAAATGTATTCATAGATACCTTATAGAGGCAAATAACAGTAAATTAATCTAACACTGTCTTCATGGAGTGGCAGTGAGTGCAGCTAAATATACAAAGCTGTCCTCTGCAGGGCTTAAAGACAAAGCACATCTAGGATCCCAAGATCGCAGATAGTATATTAAAGAACATCTTCTGGTAAACCGCATTGTATAGACAAATGATTATAGCTGAACATTGCCCATTGGAGTAGAATGAAAGCTTCAAAAAGTCTAAGGTGCAACAAAACAAAAGAGGTCATGACAAAATGCATTATTTTGCTGACTTGTCATAATGCTTATCACAAAGGACAAGTTATTAAAGTGGAACAGTCAACTTTCCTGATACACAAAGTACACTGTGGACCAGAACATAGAGGGTATCTATGTTTCTCAATACTTAGAAGGGATGCTCTGAAAGGATTAAACACTAAGGGACATAATTATAAAGCAGTGAATCTGACATTCATTGTAGGCGAATCTTTTAGGTGCATGGGTTTTAAATTAATAACTGATTCAACACCAGTGTATATTTAATGAGCGTAATGATCACTGCTTCATAAATATGCCCAATTATACTGAAGTAATTTGCAGGCATTGATGTAACATTCAACAAGCCACACACTTGCAATATACTGAAGTCCCCTGCCCTGGAACCAATGTGAATATTTTGTGGTGTGATTGTCACTCATATTTGATTTAAAGCGGAATTAAACATTCATATCACTTTGCAGGGAAAGACTTTGCCATCTTGCCACACTGGCAGCTGTGACAGTGAGGTATGTATTGAAGGTAGTGTTCTCACCGCACATGCATTTAGAATGTAGTGCCACACATATTAGGGCCTCTGGAGGAAGAGCTTATGGTAAAAGACTTAATTTAATAAAGTTCCTTCATTACATATGAATTGGTGGTTTTCTCTAATCACCCAAAGTAACTGCTACATACATTTATAAGAAAACGACATAGGACGATTGCAACAAGTGAAAATAACTTGGCAGCAGATGATACAGTTAGGACCTACAAATTGTTTTATTGTCCATGTTTCAATTAAAGGAACGTTTATTTATAAAGGGCAAATTTGGTCTGCCCTGCCTTAGGCTGGAGAGATTTATTATCCTATCAGCATGTCAGCCCTTCTGTATGTGAGAGGACTCGGGTGAAGGACCCTTTAGGATCTACTGATAGGTAAACAAGTCACTGTCATTAGTCTCTTATGTTCAGGATACATTTTATCCATATAAAATCCAGGATACAAAGCACTGAAAAGTGCTGAGCAACACAAGATACGGTCTTCAGATACAGCTCAAGCAAAGATGGTCTCTTCTCTTCTCTTCTTGGTAAGGATGGTGCCAGGCTTGTGCTGTGCATCGGGATGATTAGCCAGCTCAGGTGGGCATGAGGACACTGGGCTTTCAAGGATGGCTTGTTTGAGGTCATAGAAGACAGAAGAATCTTCTTTTGTGAGGAACGTGATGGCAACACCGCTCTTACCAGCTCTACCGGTTCTACCAATACGATGGATATAATCTGTGTAAACAGAAACACAAAGTGAAGAAAAATAACCAACTGTACAACATTGGGCTGAAACAACTAATCGACAATCGATAAAAATAGTTTAGAAAAATAGTTGTCAAGAATTTTCATTATCGATTAGTTGGTCAGCCAATTAATTGGCCTGCATACAGAATGCATTATTTGTTTACATATCAGAAAATACAATGCAGAACACTTTTATACATGTCAGTATACACAGTGCAGCACACATGCAGCTCGGTACACCATCCATACATGTCAGTAAGTGCCTGGGAACTTGTAAATGTGAGAGGAGCAATGCCTTTAGAAGACAATTAGTCCAGGGAAGAAGGAAGTGATTTAAAGTGATTCTAAAGGCAGAGGTTTTTTCACCTTGCTATAGGGGCAATCTGAAGGTAGGAAGAGCCAGAAGTGCCGGTGGGGGACCCCAAAAAAGGAGGATTAGGGCCGCTCTGTGCAAAACCATTACACAGAGCAGGTAAGTATGACATGTTTGTTATTTAAAAATAAGCCAATGGTTTACAATCACTTTAAGGGCTCTGTGCAGGTAAAATAAGCATCTGAACCCAGAGAAGCTGGGGGCTGATAGACTGAAGGTAATATAAGGCATTACAAATAAATTTAAAGTAAAAAAGTTTACCAGTATTCTGCATTATATTTAAAATGAGTATATACATGCAAAAAAGTCTCAGCCTTTAGTATATCTATCTATCTATCTATATATATAAAAGAAAAACCTTTCATTGTTTCACAGTATACGTTAACCCCCTTATAGTAGCGACTATCTTCTGTTATTGCACTATAGAGGGCTAATTTTTGTTTTGTTTTGTAACCGCATCATGACAGGTGATACAAAAAGCATGCTGCTACTACTAAATGCCTTAGTGATGGCAGATGCAGGTAGCTTGTATCATCTACATTCCTATGACAAGGGAGTCTGTCATGAGAAATTTAATTTTTTTTTCTCTTCGAATAAAAATTTCAATCTCTCTCTAATGATGTGTAACAGATTCAACCTCTAATAGTATATACACCTTTTCTGTCTGTTATTCTCAGAGTGGATTAGATATTTAGTTCTAACTATTGCGCTGCTTATTTAGATTTACCATTACATATAGATATTCAAATATAAATTGTGTTTTTTAAACTTTACATATTAACTAAATTATACACCACACTTTTTTTAAGTTTTTAGCCAATTAAGTGATAATAATCGGCCAACTAATCGATTATGAAAATACTTTTTAGTTGCAGCCCTAGCACAATGTCATTTTGGTCAGTTTGGATCACAAGATTTCTAATATCACACAATTAAACTCTGATAGGAAAATGAAATTTTAACTCCAGAGCCTCTTCCATATATCATTTCACGGTCTCAGTAGTTCAGAAACAACTTTGTTTTTACTTGTGACACAGAAGTGAAACAAATATTGTCTTTTTGAACCAATAATGTTATCTTTTGGTATACTGTCTTGCAGTGTGTGCATAGAACACTGATGTTATAACTAGATGTTGCAGTGTTTGGAGACTAAAATACCTCTGCTTGTAGGCTCTGATACACAGAGTGGAATCTCAGCTGTCAAAATGAGAACCGGTCCAGGACATACATGTTCTAAAACCCTAACCAGTAAAGTTCATGTCCCATCTAGCCAACACCAATTATGTTAAGTCATCAGTAATAATATATGTTTGTAACATGACAGAATAAAGATAAAGCACATACCTTCAATATTTTTAGCCATATCGTAGTTCACCACCATGGACACATCCTGGATATCAATACCTCTTCCAGCCACATCAGTGGCAACTAGAATATCTTTAGCTCCAGCCTTAAGGTTAGACAATGCAAACTCTCTCTGCTCTTGGCCTTTACCACCATGAAGAGTACAAGCATTGTACTAGAGAAAAAAAACAAAAAAAACACACAGTCAGGAGATTTCCAATGCCTTAAAGTGTTACTAAACCCTCAAAGGTAAAATCAGTCTGTATGTGCAGTAAAGCATGCTTGATATACTCACTGTGGAACCTAAAGGGTTAATTATCTACATTGTGTAAACATGCTGTTTGATCCTGACTTCTCTGATCCTCCCATTCTTCCAGTGTCTCCCTCCTATCTCCTGATAAGACATAGTGTAGAGACACTGCACATGCTCAGTTTGGTGTGTATTGCTAGAGGTTTTTTTTTTCTTCTTGGGAAAGTGCATGTAATCAGCACAGGGCCAATCAGCATTGCCCTGACAGAGGTCAGAGGTTCTGCATCCTCCTAGAGAAAGCTCTTCCTACAAGCTTTAAGCAGTGCTCTGCTGAACACTGATAGAAGTCACAAGACTGCTAACGAAAAAAAGTATTTAGCAGTTTATATTTACTAAAATTGCACTTCCACGTTCTGTGTACTGTGGGAGACCAGATGTAGTGAATACAGGGTCCTGGGTTTAGTAACACTAACACTTCATCAAATTACTTAATGTAGTTTTATTGTTGAAGTCATCATGTGTATTTAAATATGGCAGCTTGATTTTATATTGGAGAAAACAAATGCAATGATTAGACCTAACCTTTATATGGCAATTTAAATACATAAATGAGCAAAACGTGCTTCAACCAATAAAAGTTACTACATATACATATGTCATTTGAATCCCTGTTGCTAGGTGTAATATACATACCCCCATCTTTTCAAGGGACTTGGCCAAAACATCACAACCTTTCTTCTGGTTGACAAAAATGATGATTGGTGGGTCAAATCCTTTCTCAAGGATGGCAAGAAGCTTCTTCCTAAAATAAGAACAACACTCAAACATAAGCTAAAACAGGACATATAATAATGGAAAACTAAACATGCCATATGTTATTTGTATACTTGCAGTGACATCGCACGATTTCTAAGTTGGGTGACTTGACAATCTGAGGTGCGATTTGCAAGACATCTGACACAGATGTCTATGCAAATCACAACAAAAGTAGTGCATCTACTACTTTAGAAATCGGTGCGGCTCTGACCAAGTCAGAACCGCACCCATATGACCACTCTAATAGCGGACAATAGGGTGCAACTTGGCATACGACTTGCAAGTCGAATGGCATACAAATCGCATGCCAAGTCACACCCGATGTGACCGGGGTGTAAAGGATTTTTTCACTTTCTGATCCAGAAATCAGACTTAAAACAGGGGATATCCCCAAAACCCAATCATAGCCATAGATCCATGTTTTGCTATTAAAAACTAGTTGGCCTATGTTCAAGGAACAGATGTGAATGAGTTATAATCTACAACTTCTGTTTCAACAGGTGCCTGTAGAGAAGGGCAAGGCAGAGTTGCCAACACAGGGGGGGTTCTCAAAATAGGAATGGACTTTTTAAAAGAAAGGCAAGTTTTTTTAATGCTAAATGGTGCTTCATAACCAGGAGTTGGCTTAAATTCACTTTACTCAAGAACAAAACCTCACCTCTTTTCAGCTTCAGACATGAGGAACACTTTCTGTTCAACTCTTTCATGTGGTTTACCAGCCGAGCCAATGTACACCACTGCAGGCCGCCGCAGATAGCTTCTGGCCAGCCGCTCTACAGCTGGAGGCATAGTAGCTGTGAACATGACTGTCTGAATAAAAAAAAAAAAAAAAAAAAAAGCACAAATTAATTTGAGGCAATGAACCTGAATATATAAAAACCCGAAATTCTACTTGACTTCCACATGAACTCACTTGTCTGTACTTGTGCTTTCCAGACTCAAAGTTGGCAGTCATTTTTTCTGGGTCTTCTGCTTCATCTGTGTCTGGCTTCTGGTTGGTAACTGGCATGTGCTCCAAGATCTTCTGGACATCTGGCTCAAAACCCATGTCAATCATACGGTCAGCTTCATCCAGTACTACATATGTACAGCGGCTCAGGACTAAGTAGCGATTTTCTAATACGTCTATCAGACGTCCAGGAGTAGCAATCACAATCTTCAATTTGAGAAAAAAAAAAAAAATCACTTGTGAATGAATAGTTAGCAAAAAGAAAATACTTACAGTGACTAATGCCGGTGTCTTCAGTTATGTATTATGGAGGAAAACACTCTACATGAACATTTTGTTTTAAATGCACTTTCTGTACAGATCATCTGGTCTTGTCCTTGCAGTTTGTACAATAAATTAAACACAATATATTTTTTTTACCAGAATCAGGGTGTTCAACATACTTCAGTCTGCAGCATCTCTGCCTTTCTTGTCTACCAAGTGTACACTCTAGTGGCAGGTGGGAGCAACTGCAGGTTGTACACACACGATGAGACCGCAGTATGCATATAACATAAATCCTGGCAAGACTGGTAATGATTTAGTTCGATCCAGGCCAGGAGAATATTCTGTACTGAAAAATGCAGATGCCTTTTAACCCAAAAGTACTTAGTGAATGGCACTAATTCTTATTACGGCATTCTCCCTGTGTATGGCCATCAGTACAAGGTATAGAGAACAGGAGATCATTGCTCTCTATGGTTGCCACTAGCACTACAGCTGGGGAACCCAAAGACTGTAAGAAAGCACCGCCCAAGTCTATATATGCAAGCATAGCGAGCAAAAAAAGAAAAAAAGTTGATAGCCATAGAGAGCAATGGTGTGTGTGTAAAATATACACATATATATATATATATATATATATATATATATATATATACACACACACACACGCACGTGTACCTTGGTGTACAAATGCCTCAGTCAACATAATTTTCGGTTTACTAATGAAAATCCATTGAAAATAATGCCTCGGTTTACAAATTTTTTACAAACTTTTTTTTTTTGCAATATGAAGTGCATGTTAGTGACGATTTTTGAATGCAATTGCCCGCTTTTTTTTCTTTCTTCACTATAGCTCACAGAATTAGCTGTCACTTTCCCCCCAGTTAAAGGAAACTTTGTTTCTTTTAACAAACTAATAGGAAACATAGTTTCTTTTAACTCAAAGAAATAAACTAAAAGGAAACTCTCTTTCTTTTAGCTGGGGGAAAGGTGACAGCTGAATCTCTGAGTTATAGTGGAGAGAAAAAAAAAAAAGCGGTAATTACATTTAAAAACTGGCACCATAATAAATAAAAAAACGGCGTGGGGTCCCCCATCCATACCAAGCCCTTCGGGTCTGGTATGGATTTTGAAGGGAGCTCCCATGCCAAAAAAAAAAGGCCCAAAATCCATACCAGAGCCTTATCCGAGCATGCAGCCCGGCAGGTCAGGAAAGGGGGGGGGGGGGAGGGGGAGGTGTTGGGTGGACGAGCGAGCGCCACATACCCTCAACATGGGGGGGTGCTTTGTCCCCATGTTGATGGGGACAAGGGCCTCTTCCCCACAACCCTGGGCCAGTGGTTGCGGGGGTCTGTAGGCAGAGGGCTTATTGGAATCTGGAAGCTCCTCAGATACCAGCCCCCCCCCCATGTGACTGAGTATGAGGTACATGGTCCCTCTACTCATTCACAAAAAAAACAAAAAGTGTAGTGTAAAAAAAAAAAAAAAAGACAGGACATGCTCTTTGACAAGTTCTTTATTAAAAGAAAAAACTAAAAGAATTTCCCCCGCATTAGAGCCAATGTCAATCACGATGTCCGGCACCAGCCCCAAAAAAATTTTTTTAAAAAAAGGCTCCACTTCCAACGATGGCTCCCGCCATCTGCCTGTTCCAGTGGTTTGACAGTTCTTAAATAGGTAAGGGGAGGGGCCACCCTGGGACATCATGCATGTGACACCACCGGAGCAGGGAGTTGGCGGGAGCCATCGTCGGAAGCGGAGTTTTTTGGGGTTTTTTTCAAATTAGTTTTTCGGGACAGCGGACATCGTGATTGACGATGGATCTACTGCAGGGACATTCTTTTATTTTTTTCTTTTAATAAAGGACTTGTCAAAGACAGTGTCCGGTCTTTTTTCACACACTTTTGAATGAGTGAGGGGGACCATGTACCCCTTGTTAAAGGGGCTTCCAGAGTCCAATAAGCTGCCTGCCTGCAGACCCCTAAAACCACCGGCCAGGTGTCACTATAGGTCATTATAACTATAGGTTATTTTCAATGGATTTTCATTCGTAAACCGAAAATTACATTAAACCAAGGCACACCTGTATATTATATATATATATATATATATATATATATATATATATATATATATATACACACACACATACATACACACATATACACACAAACACATACAGTAGTAACTCGGTTTACGAATTTATTTTGTCCTGCAGAACTTTTTGTATAGCAAGCGCCCCCCCAAACCATACGAGGCCACATGCCCTCAACATGGGGGGGTGCTTTGGGGCGGGGGGGTGCTTGTCCCCATGTTGATGGTATTTTGTTTTTTTTTTTAATTTATTCATTATGGTGCCAGTTTTTAAATGTAATTACTGCTTTTTTTTCTTCACTATAGCTCAGAAATTCAGCTATCACTATAGCTCAGAGAATAAGCTGTCACTTTCCCCCCAGCTAAAATAAAGTTTTCTTTTAGTTTACTTCCCTGAGTTAAGAGAAACAATGTTTCCTTTTAGTTTCTTAAAAGAAAACAAAGTTTCCGTTAACTCCGGAAACCGAAAATTATGTTAACAGAGGCATTTGTAAACCGCGGTATTGCTGTATGTATACACACACACACACACACTATATAGATTCTCAATATTTAAAGTGGTTGTAAAAGTAAAAGGTTTCTTTTTTTACTTTAGTGCATACTCAGCAATAAAGCGGTAGTAAACACTACTAGCTCACTTGTACCTACAAGGTTATAATAAAGCTTACCTGTAGGTACAATGAATTTCACCTAAACATTTAGGAGATATGCACTACTTTTGCAGCCGGTGAAGTCACTGGTGCATGCACACTGCTCTCTGAAGGGATGCATGCTGTCCCTTTGGAGCGATGTGTCAGGGCTGGGGCTCCTGTGTGCATGCGTGGATGTGACGTCATCACAGCTCAGCCATTTAAACGGCCAGAGCCTGCAAACTTGGAAGGAAAACCTGGTGAAGATGGAAGCCCTGTCAGCGGTGACAGCAGGCCCCTGCTGTGCTTTGTTTTAAGGCAAGTCTCTCATAATGTGCTAGTATGAAATGCATATTAGTACAGTATGACATTATCTTGCAGGGGGAGGAGCTAGGAGCACTGGCAGGGGACCAGAGAAGAGGAGGATCAGAGCTGATCTGTACAAAACCTTTGTACAAAGCAGGCAAGTACAACATGTTTGTTATTTCACGAAAAAAAAAAAAAGCGTAACAATCAATTTAATGAGGAAAAGGGCCCCATATTATAGTTTATGTTAAACTATAATTATCATTTAAGAAGCACTATGTGGATCTTTTGGTTTGACACAATTACACGGATGCAAAATGCTGGAGGGTACCACATCTTGCAATGCATTACTGCACATGTTCCCCCTGGAAACAAATGAAGGAGTGTTGACTGATTATTCTTAGTGATTTCAGATCGTCTATTTAAATATGACGATTTTAAAGCAAGCAAAGTTCTGACAAAAAGTTGCAAGCTGCTAAAAACAGCGGTTCTAATATGGAGACAGAAATAGATTAGTTCTACACAAATGCATTTCTATGTACATACTGAAACATGGTTACCTTACTTCATGGAAGAAGAAACTGAGAACATTAATATACCAGTTAAACGCTTACCTCGCATCCCATTCGCAGACGGAATCCTTGGTCTTCACGAGAAATACCACCAATAACAGCCACAGTTCGAATACCCAGTGGCTTTCCAAATTTGATGGTTTCCTCCTCAATCTGTTGTGCCAACTCTCTTGTAGGAGCCAAAATAATAGCATAAGGTCCCTGGTCTGATTCCTCAATCCTAAAATCAGAGAAAAAAGAAGCAATACTGATATAGAAGGTTGCATGCCACTGGTACCTCTAGGAGACCCAGTGTTGTCTGAAAATTAAAGTGGTTCTAAATTTGAAATATTTTTACAGTAATGCATTCTCTGCATTAAGGTAAATATGCTGCTACTTGTGACTTCCCTGCCCCATCCTCTCCCAACCACCAAAAACCAACCGGTCTGCTCCACTGTCTACTCCTGTCCCATCTGCAGCACAACTGCTCCCTCTTCTTAATCTCGCAGGGGACACTTAGAGAAAAAGGAGCCATAGACTCCTGCTGCTGTCAAATCCTCTGATTCTATGGATGCACATAGCCGGGCTCAAAAGCGCACCCACAGGGGTGCCCTCTCAGCACTCAGCTTGCTGAGGGGGCACCCACAAGAATGAGGAGTGGACAGCGCCAGCTGGGGACCCAAAAACAGAAGGTAAGGCATTGCAATATCCTTGCCCAGAGCAGGTGAGTATAACAGCTTTTTTTAATGAAGAGAAAAAAAAAAAAGTTTAGCGTCACTTTAGCAGTCATCTAACCTGTCAATCTTGGGCAAAGTTGTGATCCAGACCAGTAAAGGAATAAGGAAGGCAGCAGTTTTACCACTACCAGTCTCGGCTACACCGATGATATCACGATTCTGCAAACCAATAGGAATGGCTTGTCTCTGAATTGGTGTTGGCTCCTGTAAAATACATAAAACACAAAAAAAAAAAAATGTAGTTTTGATCATTGTCCAAAATCCCAATGATATGATTATACACATACTGCCTTGTGTATTGTAATTCTGGGAAAATAAAGTCTCTTTATAAAATTTTTGACAGGGTAAACATGGCAATAAACCTATAAACAAACTGACACTAATAAGCTGGTATGAAATCTAGCTGCAGGCAGATTTGAACAGTGGCTATCTACAAGAGAATAGAAAAGGGAAGATCAGACAGGTAAGTTAATGACAAGCATTATGACAGATGACACAAACAATCCTACATTAAAGTCTAGTGAGCAAGCTCTTAGCGCCAGTTCACAACCGGATTTCACATCAGTGCACAAGGTTTGAAGCCAAATGGTTCCCGTGCAGTAAGTTTTGACAGCCCATTCATTGGCACTACTTTTGAAAACACACTATACAAAACCACGATACTGCATTTGCAACCTGCTTTTGGGGAGCTGTTGCTAATGCATTGGCACTTGCATATAGTTCACATGGACAGCTTGATAACCTGTGGTGTGGGAAACACATGGAATGTGCTTTTCCTGTACCAGTTCTGGTGTGAACTAGCCCTAAAAAACTCTACATCTCATAAACATGAGCTGTTCAAATCTGCAAACATAACATACTCACAAATACAAATAGGTGATCAACTACTCCAGACACTCATAACTATGTGATGGATATAACATACTGATATGGTGAGGAGTCCATAAGCAACTAAATTGTAGGGAGAGGGAGAGGGAGGGGGGGGAGAGACAGAGAGAGGGAGAGGAAGGAGGGGGGTGGAGGGAGAAAATTAAAATATGTATGCAAGGATATGGAGCTGAAGTTAGTTTTACTTGCTCAGGTATATTTGTGACACACGTCAATCTGTACAGAGGAAGTATGGTGGCTGCCATTACTGAGTTCTTGTTTTGAAAATACTAGTTGCCTGGCTATTTCTATGGGTAAAAAAAAATATTTTCTGGAGCCCAGACATGGAGAAATTACACAGATCAAGTTCTGAAGTCACTTAGATTTTGCTGATACATGTGCTTGTTTTAGGTTAGTGCCTCAGAGTATTGATGTCAGATAATCAAGCAACTAAACAATGACAACCTTTGTATTTCCTCAGATTTGCTTTACACATTACAAAAGGTTATAAAACCATGCACACAGCACTTCAAATATCTGCTTAGATATCCCATTGCACACATAAGGCTGTACAGTAATGCTTCCCACTGGTGACACACCTTGTATCCGCACTTGTCGATAACTTCCAGAATATGTGGTGGCAGGGAGGAGTCAATCCAGGAGCGGATTGGATTAGGAATTTTACCACCTTTGGTTGTAATGCTGTAGTCCTCTCTGAAGATACGCCAATCTCTGTCTGTCATCTCATCCAGCTTTTTCTGAGACCAATGTCTGTCATCCCAGCGCTGCTTGGCTTCTTTCTTCCGCAGCTTGCGCAGACGCACTCTGTAAATGTACAAATCACAATGACACCTCTAGAAATTCAGAAAGACGCCCCTAAACAAGAGATTTAACAACTAGGACAATAACTACTACTGTAAAGGCTGTTTAAACAGATAACAGCTTTCATAAGTTCCCATCCATACAACTTTCATTTGGACATCAAAAGCTTTTCCAGAGATTAACACATCAAGCTTTGAAAAAGTCTGCTTTCTACAAAAAACAACCATAAGGCTAATAATGTGTAATTCCAATTATCTCTCTACTGTTTACCTAATGCTAAGAAGAAGCAATAAAGAGGTTATTGGTGTAGAGAACTCTAGTAAACTAACTGGAATTGGGTGTGCTGATATATATATTTACCATTGGCAGTGATGATGTATGAGGATCTTATGACCAATATGGGGAATAATACTGTAAACAACCAGTTGAAACTGGCACAGAAATACACAGCTGACATAGGTCTGAGCTAAACAAGTCCCATTGTTGTTTGCATACTCTTCAAAAACTGGATAGCATTAAACAGTTCATCATACTTTTGTCTTCTGTAGTCCACTTACTCCTCCTGTTCTTTCTCCTCCAATGTCCGCCTCCTTTCCATAAGGTCTCCATAGAACCGAGACTGTTCACGCTTCTGCTGTTTTAGGTCTATACCTGCAATAAAGCCTCGACCAAGGAGCTGAACATGGTGTCTTTCCTTGTATCTAGAAAAATACAGACATGTAGTTGAGAATTCAATTTTGAGGTATGTACAATTTGCTGAGAAGTAATGAAGGACATTCCGTGCAATTTGTTGTCTGGCAGAAAAGCACCTGCAGCTGAATTGCACTAGAAGAAACAGAAACAAAAAACTAGCCAAGCCTGCAAACCTGTTCTAGTATATTCGGGACAAGGCACTACAGCACCCAAATGACAATGTGTGATTTAAAACCACGGTTTAAAAGGGCAGATAATGGGGGTCAGTTTGCCAAGCATGTCCATAAAGTCCCAGGGGGAAAAAGTCACAACTACATAAATTGTGAGAATAGCTTGCTTAGAATTTTCTATTTAAGAATTTAGAGAAGACATTACACACCATAAATACATTTGATGCATTATGCTAAATATTTTGTCCTCTAGGTTAAAAACAGCAGTGGGCTTGTTTTATTAAATCTATGGCCAGAAGTGATCTGGCAAGCTGCACGTCAAATGGGGGTTGGGGTAAGATGTCTCCCATTCCACTATTGCCTTGCCTGCTCTGCTGTTACTATCAGTGATGACACCTACCTCCTATGTTTGTGTGCAGAATGTCAAGTGGGGAAACGTGAATGCGAGTGTCATTTTCACTGATCTCCTTCAGGCTGCAAACTAACACAAAGTGTTTAGTCTTGAACAATTGCTAGTTCAGGGTCACAGTTATGCAGGATGGCAGGGAACAAAGAGATCAAGGACTGTGCCCCAAAATATCCTTCACCCAGCACAAAGCAGAGAGCCATCAGGAATTTGGACATGCCAGTATGAGTCCCCTCACTAGTATTTCACCATCACCACACGCTCCAATGTTCACTTACAGAGGATTGTAATCAATAGAAGTATCTTCTGATGCATCCCATTCAAACACAAACTTCCTGTCATTCAAATGCCGTGTCCGCCTTCTTTTCTTTAATCCTCCAAGGTAACGCTCCTAAAAAAGTGTTAAAGGATCGCTTTAAACATTGCAGACAATTCTCTAAAGAAATGTGTTATTTCTTTAAATATTTACAGTATGTTTATTTGGCTTAGAAAAAAATTCTTCTTGAAATCTGTAACAGTATTTCAAGAAGATCAGTATGGCACACAAGTCTGGATTTTGGCTTCTAAACTCATTACATGATATTGGTTTACTTTTGTCTCCTGCACATCAGGAGACAGGTAAACACTCCTCAGTAATGCTCCCAATCAACATAGTGCCAAGCACATGGGATTCTGAAGTAATGGCATCTTGAGAATCAAAGTAAAATTACATCAGCAGCATTTATTTACAGTGCAGAAGAAACACATTGCATGCTGCTGTGGACCCTGTATGTGCCATTTTAAGCAATTCCAGTGAGTTAGTACAAGCTATAAAATAGGTTAGACCCTGGCTGTCAGGAAAGTATTTTTGGGACTCTCTTATGGTGCACCTTGGACATTTCAGAGAAGCTCATTGTCCTTTATCTTACTGTAAGTGAGAAATTGTCTTTTTCCACATTAAAACTACGGGTTTAATACAATGTCTGTGCTTTTGTTTGTGTTCTTCTGCACCAGCTTGGATCACTCCCAGATCCGGGAGAAGCACAATGTCTGTGCTTTTCTGCACCAGTTTGGATCACTCTCAGATCCGGGAGAAGCAGCAGGATTGTGTTTTTCCTATTGCTGGGTCATGTGAGCTGTTATAATATTGACCGCAGCATTTATTTACCTTTATAGCCTGTAGCTCTTTGGTTTTATCCTTTTCTTCTCTGACTTTTATCCTTCCCTCATCATCCTCATTACCATTGTTTTCCCGCTCCATGCGCTCTCTCCGCTCTCGCCTCTCTCGCTCCTGAGGATCCTCTGCAAATTAAAACCAAGATATTTTAACAATGGCCAACCACAGCAGGTCCCTGAGGCCATGTCAGAGATCATGAAATCATCAAATGCATCTCCGCCTAAGCCAAACTGTGGAAGCCTTGTGTTCATTTAAAGAATACTACACTCCCTGTGAATGGCTGAGTGGAGCTCAGCCCCATTCAATTTTGTCCCAGGAGTGCGACAGGCAGTTCTGGCCCTGCTGAAGGAACACAGTGCTATATACTGTATGTAGATGAGGCTACATATAGTTTATACAGCACTCCCAGCTACTGCAACTGAACTCCAAATGAACTATTTAAAGTGGTTTTAAAAGTCTTAAGGTTTTATACCTTCATACATTCTATGCATGAAGGTAAAAAAAAACTTCTCTGTGCCGCAGCCCCCCCAGCTTCCGCTATTACTCACCCTAAGCCCCCTCTTAATCCAGCGATGTGCACTGGAGTCTCGCTATCCCAGGACTCCCTCTAATTGGCTGAGACAGAAGCGGGAGCCATTGGCTCCTACTGCTATTAATCACAGCCAGTGAACCAATGAGTAGAGAGGGGGGTGGCAGGGCCACGGCTGTGAGTGTGAATGGACACACAGAGGAGCGGTGCCCCCATAGCAAGCTGCTTGCTGTGGGGGCACCCGACAGGAAGAAAAGGCCAGGAAAGTCTGCGGGGGACCCGAGAAGAGGAGGATCTGGGCTGCTCTGGGCAAAACCACTGCACAAAGCAGGTAAGTATAGACATGTTTATTATTTTTTCCTTAAAAAAAAAATAAGCCTTTAGAATCACTTTAAAGTTACATGAAAACTGGAGATCAACTTGAAGCTTCTTTTGTGAATTCCCCCCTCTAGTAGATATAACAGAATTACACCATTGTAAAAACATGACACACATGTGGCAAGGGGTTTATTTTGTTGCGCCTGGTGTTGGGCTTTCAAGCAGTTTAGAGGCAATAAACACTTGTGCAAGAAGAGATTTATGATGTATAATAAAACAGATTAATCTGCCTTTCACATTTAGCACAAAGTTTAAAAACGTGTAATAAAGTTTTTTTTACCTTAATGCACTCTCTTCAATAAGGTAGAAAAGCTTTGAAATATTACTCCCCCCAGCCCCCCAAAAGCTTACTTGAGCCCAATCTCGATCCAGTGCTGTGAAAGAAAGCAGTGGCGCTCTACTCTCCCTCTCCTCACTGGACATGGAGGCAGCAGCAGGAGGCATCAAATCCAGTAAAAAAGGAGCAGGGGAAAGCAGGGCCCCGTCGCGCTACGCATGTCTTTAGATGCGCACAACCTGGCTCGGCAGCAAGCCCACAGCTCTTGCCCCCATAGGAAGTGGCTTGCTATGGGGGCAAGACACTGCAGGTTAGAGTTGACTATACTGACAGGGGACCTAGGAAGAGGAGGTTCAGGGCCACTCTGTAGAATACTACTAGGGAGAAATATTCCAAAAGGCACACTTGTTCCAGTGACAAATATCTCATTTTCTTAACTTTGTAGAAACAATTGGAAGTGAGAAGAAATATCTTGGGCAGGAAGAGGGAATTCTACCCAATGGGACACATTTTAAATATTGTTTAAATAACATGATACTGAACAATAATGGTGAAGCACAACATTACCAAGCATCCGCCTGCCCTGCTCCTGGAACTGTTTCCTCTTTTTGCGCTCTTCTTCTATTGATTTCTGTCTGTCTTCCACCTCCAACTGTCTGCGTTTCAGGGCTTCAGCCTCCCGTTCTGCTTTGGATAGGAATTTCGGCTATGCAACATCGAATAGGACAGGCATAAATTCAATGTTTATGTTGAAAATGTCAGAGTACCGATTGGTGCTCTTTTTAATAAAAATATACTTCCAAATATATATTAACAAAAAATAAACCCTTAGTGTAAAAACAATTGCATTGTGGATACATTATTCTTTAGTACAGCAATAATGAAAACAACGTATGTGGTTTATAGTTACTTGATTGACCATCACCATCCTCTCATGAACAAAGAAGATCGCCACAACAGTCTATTCTTTGACATAAAGACAATTAAGATACCAGTAATGTTCAAGTTCTAATAAACATCTGATGCATTTGTCTACCTTTGATTCAGCCTCCTCTTCTTTCTTCTTCTTTGCCAACAACTCTTCCAGTGAAAGAGGCTGTACCTTGGATGCACAAAAACAAATAATGCTCAGCTTGCAATAAAGAATTCAGTACCTAAAAAGGTCACAGTTTTCTAATAATAATCTATGGCAATATTTCTTTATTAAACAAATTGTTATTGTATTTAACGTGCACCATCTGAGCCCTCAGCTATAGTAGTGAAGCAGATGAGGGACATATTTTATTGGCACAGGGATGCACATATGTTGCGTGCATCCCCATTCCAGTAGTCCCATTCATGTCTATTGGGACACAGTGGCTGCACAGATGCACCTGCACGGATGTAACATTGGGACACAGCAGCAGTGTCCCAATTGACATGAATGGGACTGCCAGCAAAGGGATGCATGCAACACCTATGCATCACCATGCACATAAAACACTGCCCTACATGGGACACAGATGAAATCACCCCATATGAATGAGGCCATACTCTCTACAGAAAACATTCCTTGCAGAATAATATAACTCACAAGTTTTACATGTCTAACTCTAAATGACTGCACAGGGCAATACTGTGTACAAATGTTCACCTTTGACTTCTTCTCAGCTTGAGATTCCTCCTCAGATTCCTTCTTTAGATCTTTTTCTTTTTTAACTTTGACCTCTTTATTGCGGCTTGGAGATGGGGACCTAAACAAATAAAAATAGATATTATGCTATGCAAAACCAGTGTTCAACAGAAATATACAGGCAACAACACAGAACAGGGTCCTGTTTATTTTACAGTACCCAAAACGTTTGTCTGTGTTTTAGATGCAGTAGAAAAGGCAAGGAAGCTCTGTTAGATTTTTTTATTTTTATGTCCTTTCATCTCTGCAAGGGAATGAGGGTAAATCTTCCCCATAGAGACGGCAAATTTAAAAAAAAAAACAAAAAAACATTTTTCTTCAATTCTCAATTTTACTGGTAATGGGTGTCACTGACTTC
This sequence comes from Staurois parvus, assembly GCF_062004578.1. NCBI lineage: Eukaryota > Metazoa > Chordata > Amphibia > Anura > Ranidae > Staurois > Staurois parvus. The sequence goes on from NW_028317813.1 coordinate 7,897,809, forward strand.
TGGAATTGAGGGGAAATGTCATGAGATACATATAACAGTAAAAACTTGAACCTTATATACAATATTCAAAAACTTAAAAAGTAAATTTATATTTCTACCTGCCAGTGGCACTTAAAGTCAACAAAAAGGTATTAAGTACAGATACTAGTCGGTGGCACAGGACAGCCCCTTCAATTTCTGTGCTAAACAAAAACTGTCAATAGAACACACTGTAAATGAGTGCGTTATCACACTCTGTTGTAATAAACCTGTGAGACTGAGAGCACACTGCAGTACTAACTTGAAATGAATATCTGTTGCTCTTAAAACTAAAGCAAAACTAACCTAACAAAAAAATTTACATGGAGGCAGGGGTTTTTGTAGAATGTGGTGCATGCTAGTACATTATGGCAAAATCTTACCTTGAGGATGGTTTAGTTCTGATAATGGCTACCAATGGATAATTCATGTTAGAAAAAACAAAATACAATACATTCTTGGTTTACCTGGATCTTTTCTTGTCCTTGTCTTTGTCCCGACGATGAGCATCCTTATCTCTCTCTCGATCTTTCTTTCTATCTTTCTGTCTTCTGTCCCTAAAACCCAAATAATAGCACACAATATTAGTGAAAACAAATCTGAAGAGGTTTGAGGGCATGTAAAAAGGCCGGTGTCTCTATAGCACTATTTATAGAAAAAAAAAAACTATGTCCACAAGGTTTAGGAGTGTGTCTATGGGAAGGTTTGACCATTATTCCAGAAGCACATTTGTGAGGTCAGGCACTGATGTTGGACGAGAAGGCCTGGCTCACAGTCTCTGCTCTAATTCATCACAAAGGTGTTCTACCTGGTTGAGGTCAGGACTCTGTGCAGGCCAGTCAAGTTCCTCCACCCCAAACTCACTCATCCATGTATTTATGGACCTTGCTTTGTGCACTGGTGCGCAGTTATGTTGGAACAGGAAGGGGCCATCCCCAAACTGTTCCCACAAAGTTGGGAGCATGAAATTGTCCAAAATGTCTTGATATGCATACGCCTTAAGAGTCCCTTTCAATGGAACTAAGGGGCCAAGCCCAACCCCTGAAAAACAACCCCAAACCATAATCCCCCCTCCACTAAAATCTTTACACTTGGCACAATGCAGTCAGGCAAGTACAGTTCTCCTGGCAACTGCCAAACTCAGACACGTCCATCGGATTGCTAGACATAAAAGCGTGATTCCTCACTCCAGAAAACATGTCTTTACTGCTCTAGAGTTCAGTGGCAGCGTGCTTTACACCACTGCATCTGATGCTTTGCATTGCACTTGGTGATGTAAGGCTTGGATGTAGCTGCTCGGCCATGGAAACCCATTCCATGAAGCTCTCTTTGCACTGTTGTACAAATCTGAAGGCCACACGAAGTTTGGAGGTCTTTAGCTATTGGTTCTGCAGATGGTTGCCGACTTCTGTGCACTGTGCGCTTCAGCAAGCGCTGACCCCGCTTTCTCAGTTTACATGGCCTACCACTACAACTTGCTACTCTTCCCAGTTGCTTTCACTTTGTTATAATATCACTAACAGTTGACCGTGGAATATTTAGTAACAAGGAAATTTCACGGATGGAATTATTGCACAGGTGGCAACCTATCACAGTACCACGCTTGAATTCACTGAGCAACCCATTCTTTCACAAATGTTTGTAGAAGTAGTCTACAAACTTGGCCTAGATGCCAATTTTATACATCTGTGGCCATGGGGGCTCCTAAAAAAAAACCAAAAATGAAATGCATGTTTTTTTTACCTGCAAAAAAAATGTGCCTTTATTTATTTCAGGTACTTATATCTTGCTGTCAATTTACGCAGCACTTTACACATATATATTGTACATTCACATCAGTCATTTCTTCATTTTTTTAAAAGATGAACTTATCCTTTAACAGAACAGCTACCAGAGTCTGACTGGCTTCTCAGCATGCACTTGTACTGGGCACCCAAGAATTTCCGTGTGTGAGGGAAACCTGAAGGAATAAAGGTTTTTTTTATATCTCATTGGGGTCAGCACCTCATTTACTCATGCAGCAAATGCAGCTTCTGCTGAGTGTTAAGAGAACTCAACACTCCCCTTTCCTGACTTGCACCCAATCAGTGCTCAGCACAAAGCAAAGTCACTCCCCTCCCTGCTAGTCTCTGAGTGCGGTGCTGGAGACAGGCAGGGAGGTGAAGAGAAACAGCCATGGTAAAAACAAAAAAAGTTTAAGTTGCCATAAAGCCCCTTTTGCTTTTAAAAGCCCCAGACATTCCTAAAAGCACCTCAGATTTAAATACATTTTGTTTTTTTTAAACAAAGAAAGATTGGAACCCCAATTAAGTCCCTGAACAAGTATTTTTTTTTAATTTCCACATGCCTGTACAACTAAAACTTACTTTTACCTGTCCCCAACTTACACCAATGAATTGGACCCTCTTTAAAAATATTTCTGAAAAAAAGAACTGTCAGTCCGTCCTGTGGTAGAAGGATTGTTGAGACAATTTTTCCCTGAGATTTATTAATAAAAAAGGCACTGAGTGGTTTGATTCTTAAAACAAAATAAGTTGTGTGTATTCTACTATAAAAAACAGCAGAATTAATCAAACACTGTTCTCATGTCACACACACATACCTTTCATTAGACTTGGAGCGAGAACGGGAACGGCTGCGAGATCTTCTATCCCTAGATCGATGCCTCTTCCTGTCTTTTGATGGAGAGGTCTTCCTGTCACGCTCTCTGTCAGCGGAGCGAGAACGGGACCGCTTGCGGTGCTTGGATGGCGATACATCTCGGTCGCGCTTATCAGTCAGCTCCCCAGCCATCTTTACAGAATGACTAGCTGTCACAAAGAAACAACCAAGTTATTTTACTGGTTAACACACATATGTATGTATACAGACAGAACAGGAAACTAATTCACACATGTTTTAGACCATACAAAAAAACAACTGCTAATAACTGTAAAGTCAATGTGTTAACACATTACAACACAAAAGGAATACGGAGCACAGCAATTAGAAACAAAAATATGTAATGGTCAGGCATATATTTCTCCAACAACCTGTAGAACTGTGGGGAGGCCAGACAGAGACTGGGATTATTACAAAGCTCAAATGAAAGACTTATACCCAACTTCAGTGAACTTTAAAACACACTTATGATGAGCTTGACCAATTCAAACTAGTGATGCATGGAAATGAAAATTCTAGTGCTGAACTTATGATTTCATTGCGATCACATAGGGGACCAATAGTCCCGTACGTGATAGCATAAAAGTGACAGGTCCTCTTTGTAGAGGGAGGAGGGGGGGCAGTGTATGCAAGGAGGGGGCAGAAGAAGAGCAAGGCTTTCTCACTTGCCACCGCTCTTTTTAAAATGCAATTTCCTGCTGTTTTTTCTACACTTTATAACTGCGAGAAGGAGCTGTCTTTCGCCCCGCTGCTACAGTAATCAAAGGGACGAGTCACTGGGTAATGTCATTGGGTGTCCCTTCCCCATTGTTTACTTTAGCGGTGGGGTGAATGACAGCTCCTTCTTGGAGACATTGTGAAGAAGAAAAAAGCGGGCAATTGCATTTAAAAAACGGCAATGACATTTAGCGGCGCCAAGTGAGGGAGCATGTCTGTATATACTGCTCCCTCACTGTATACATTGCTTACCTCCTCTCTTGCCTTTCTCCACCTTCCCCCACCCATCTGCAGTACTCACAGCCCCCCAAACTCTCTGGCCAAATAGTCAGTCCACCCCTGATTGGGGCCAGAGCTCGTTATCGAGACCTGTATCGGCTCACTTTTTCCAATCGGCAAAAATGCTGATAGGGCTATTTTCAGCCGATATGTCTTGGCCACCGAAAGGGTCCCTTATGGGATGAAAAAAAAATTAAGTAAAAAAAAAAAAAGTTTTTCATTTTAATTGTAAAAATGAAAGTTACACCAGAGCACATAACAACACACACACACATATATGCACCTTCAAACATAAAAGCACAAGCTGGGGCGCCTACACATGAAAATGTCGATTGCGACACACATTACATATCGCCATGCACGCTAAAATGAGAGCAATAATTCTAGCACCAGACCTCCTCCGTAACACTATACTGATGACCTAGAAGGGGCTTTAAAAGCGTCACCTATAACAAATATAGGGTACTGAAGTTCGTACCCATTCACGAGTGCATGACAAGTTGGATATCTATTTACTCGGAGCAACCTCATCTTTTATATTTTACAAAAAATAGGGTAATTTATTGCTTTTTTTGTGCCCTAAAATTAACTAACTTGTATGTTCTACTGAAATTTTGCTGTAATATCATGCGACATGAAAAATTGGAACTACCACTATTTTATTCTCTAGGGTCTCTGCTTTCAGAAAATATATAATGTTGGGGGTTTTATGTAATCTTCAGGCCTAAAATTATTTTTTTAATCTTGTGCAAAAAACACAAAAACGGCTCTGGCCACGAAAGGGATAAAGGATAAGGCGGACACTCCCCTTTCCTGAGAAGCACCCAATCAGTGCTCATTACACTGCAAGGTCTCTCTGTTCCCTGCTAGTCCCTGGGTGCGGTGCAGAGAGGGGAGGAGGAGATAAACAGCGCAATGTTAAAAATATTAAACGTTTAAGTTGCCATAAAACCCCTTTTGTTTTTAAAACGTTCCTAATATCACCTACAATTTAAATATGGTTTTGGTTAAAAAGAAAAAAAATGTTTTATCTGGACAAGTAGATTGTCATGAGGGATAAGTAGATTGGAACACCGATTTAGTCCCTGGAAGTTTTTTCAAAAATGTCCACACCCCTGTAACGATCAGATTATTTGACGATTTTTGGTCTGATTTTCTCATTGTGTGTACTAGGCATTTCTTTATTGTTTTATTTATTACAGGTACTTCTATAGCGCCATCAATTTACACAGCACTTTACATTTGGGCAGCACAGTGGCTAAATGGTTAGCACTTCCGCCTGGCAGTACTAGGGTCGTTGGTTCGAATCCCAGCCATGGCACCTCCTGCCTGGAGTTTGCATATTCTCCCTGTGCCTGCGTGGGTTTCCTCCGGGTTCTCCGCTTTTCTCCCACACTCCAAAGACATGCTGGTAGGTGAATTGGATCCTGTCTAAATTGGCCCTTGTATATAAATGTGAGTTAGGGACCTTAGATTGTACGCCCCTAGAGGGTTAGGGACTGATGTGAATGTACAATATATATGTAAAGCGCTGCGCAAATTGATGGGGCTATATAAGTACCTGAAATAAATAAATATATATTGCACATTCACATCAGTCCCTAACCCTCAAGAAATGTACAATCTAAGGTCCCTAACTCACATTCATACGTACACATACTAGGGCCAATTTTAAACAGGACCCAATTAACCTACCAGCATGTCTTTGGAGTGTGGGAGGAAACCCACACAGGCACAGGGAGAACATGCAAACACCAGGCTGGTGGTGCCATGACTCGGATTCAAACCAACGACCCTAGTACTGCCAGGCAGAAGTGCTAACCATTTTGCCACTGTGCATCCCATTAATGACACCAATGGCCCATAAACTGGGCTTCTATTAGGGGAGGACCAGAGAGGCTCTAAAGAGGGAAAAAAAAACAGATATTCTTCACATTTCCTTAGCTTTTCATTGGAAAGGCTAATACAGGTATTTAGACAGATCTGTATTTAATTTTTCAATGCTCATGAGAGTTCCTCATTAAAATGGAACTAAACCCATCCACTTTATGTTTTCTCAAAGCAGTTATCTTCAAGACATGCCATGAATACTACCTGTCACAACTGCTTGTGTCCATTGAACTGCCAAGGGGGCATGTGCTGCTACACACACAAGGTTTTTATCTTCATGCATAGAATACATGAAAGAAAAAAAAACTTGAGCCTTTAGAACCACTTAAAGGTGGAACTACATCCTCCTATCTTTTACATCCAAGGAAGCTGCCATCTAATGCTGGTCATACATGTATAGATTTTCAGAAAAGAATATTCATACAAAAATTCTTTGTATATATCGATGAACGTGGTTAGAAAAATTAATTGCTTTTAACCACTTGCCCTCCTGAGGATTTACCCCCCTTCCTGACCAGGTCATTTTTTGCGATACAGCACTGCGTTACTTTAACTGACAATTGTGCAGTCATGCAGTGCTGCACCCAAATGAAATTTATATCCTTTTTTTCCCCCACAAATGGAGCTTTCTTTTGGAGGTATTTGATCACCTGTGCGTTTTTTATTTTTTGTGGTATAAACAAAAATGACCAACAATTTTGAAAAAAAAAAATTTTTTTTTTTTACTTTTTGCTATAAAACATATCCAGTAAAAAAATTAAAGTCGTCATAAATTTTGCCAAAATGTATTCAGCTACGTCTTTGCTAAAAAAAAAAAAAAATCCCAATATGTGTAAATTAATTTATTTACGTGAACGTTATAGCATCTACAAAAGGTGGTATAGATACTGGAATTTTTTTTTTTATTCTAGTAATGGCAGCGATCAGCGACTTATAGCGGGACTGCGGCGGGCATTCTGACACGGGGGGGGGGGGGGGGGGGGGAGACTGAATAACTGTCACTGACATCCCCAGTGTCACTAATGCAGTGATCAGTGCTAATTAAAAACATTGACACTGTGCTAATGACACTGGGCAGGAAGGGGTTAACATCTGGGGCGATCAAAGGGTTAAATGTGTGCAGTTTTGCTATTTTGTATGTTTGCTTTACAATGTAAGCATGCTGCTATGCAGAGCAATACAAAGCAGTATGCTGGTGCTGACATGGGAGAGATCTGTGTTGTTTACATACAGACCTCTCCCCCGTCAGTGTTCCTCAGCGATCGCCGGTGCAGAAATTCCGGCCAGGAACCGGTGATCGACAGCTGTAGCCGCCAATGGCGGCGCAGGTAGGGTGGCACGTGCATACCCTACCTGGTGATACAAAATCACATACGTATATATGTGTGATTTTGTGCAGCCCTGCCACAGTAATTCTGCTATAGGGCGGACGGGAAGCGGTAAGTACACCATGGACTGGGGAGGAGGGGAGAGCGTTCCTTTACATTTTCTATGATAAGAATGAAGCATTTAGGTTGGTGACATGTCCTTCTCATCACCCAATTCTCTAATCACCATCATCATCATCCCCAAGCTCCAGGCGCAGGGCCGTATCCACACTTCCCTGATACAGATATGGAGGTGTGCTGGGACTTTGCATGATAGCATGTCGGGGGGGGGGGGGACGAAAAGCAATGCAATCTGTGGCCTGGCTGTACATGGGACAAGCATACAGTGGATGATCTCCAGGACACCAGTGTACCCCCAGTCTGGACATCCTCCTCCAGCACCGTGGGGCCAATGAGGTGTACATGGACACAACACACAGGGCAGGCGGACCACTACGAACTAATGGACATAAGGCACAGAGCCTCAGAAATGTACCTCGTCCCTATAGCACTGATACACTGACAGTCCACTGTGTGAGGGGACAGGTCCTCGGCTCTGTACACCGCCGAGGACAATCACCAACAGCTGCACCTCATGGCCTCCTCCATGTACATCACTTCTCACCTCAACTCTGCCACTCTCTTCTACTGGAACGTCCCTCTTCCGTTCTCACCAGGCCGCCATATTACTTACACGGTGCACGCCGGGAAACCAGGACGCAAACTACGTAATACGCAATAGTTACCCAAAACAAACTACAAATCCCGGCATGCAGTTTGCTGGGAGAACAACACCACAGAGGTCTTTGTTACAGATACGGCGCCCCAAGCGGCTGGGAGTAGAAATCACAGCTGTCACTGCTTACTGTGGGCCCGGGATAGTGGCCGAATGCTGAACGGTCTACGGGTGTCAAACTGGTGGCCCTCCAGCTGTTGCCAAACTACAAGTCCCATGATGCATTGCAAGATTGACAGCTACAAGTATGACTCCCAAAGCCAGGGGCATGATGGGACTTGTAGTTTGGCATCACCTGGAGGGCCACCAGTTTGACACCCCTGCGAGTCTAACTGGTCATGTAACACTGTACCAAATGAAATTTATGTCATTTTGTTCAGAGCTTATTTTTTTTAGTTTTATTTGATCACCAAAGTCCGAAAACTTTGGAAAAAAATCCCCAATATTTTCTACTTTCTGTTATAAAAACATATTCAAAAATCAAATGTCTTCATGAATGTAGGCCAAAATGTATTCTGCTACATGTCTATGGTAAAAAAACAAAATACACACACACACAAAAATGTTTGTATTAAAGCGGAGCTCCACCCAAAAGGGGAAGTTCCGCTTTAAAGACTAGTCCCCTGCTCCCCATTAAGGATTGGCACCTTTGGGGAGGGGGGGGAACTGGTACCCGACAGTCACCTGCTCCCACTTCTGCTGTGATCGCCTAGGCAATCGGAAGCAGAAGTTGTCCTCCTTCCCTCCCTCCCCGAAGTCTTGTGGGACACGTGACAGGTCCCAGAAGACAACGGGGCCATTCAGGAAGCGCAGCGCTACTCGTGCATGCGCAGTGGGCACCCGGCTGTGAAGCTGCATGACCAGACAGCTGGTGAAATGGGCTGTGGGGAGGACACCGCAGAATCGTGGGACAGGTGAGTAGCTGTTTTTTAAAAGTCAGCAGCTACAGTTTTTGTAGCTGCTGACGTTTATTTTTTTTTACAGTGTGACTGGAACTCCGCTTTAACTAGTTTGTGCAAAAGTTATAGTGTCTACAAACTATGCTATATATATATACTGGAATTTGCACAGCTATAGATGCTATACTGGTAATGTCAGTGATCGATGAGTTTTTTGGTACTGTGTGGCACGCAATCTGGCGCTAGCTGACGGTGGCTGAGAGGTACACTAACTGACACTGACATCAATAGTGACACTAACACAGTGACCAGTGCTAATACTGTACACTGTCATTGTACTAATGATACGGGCAGGGAAGGGGTTAACATCTAGGGGCAATCAAGGGGGTAATTGTGAGCCTAATAATATGTAAGGTGTGTAATATGTGCCGCTTTTACTTGCAAATCTCGCTTTTTTTTCCTCCCTGCTTTTCAGGAGGAAGAAACAGCAAGATCGCTCTTCTGTTTACACAGAGTCCCGTGTGTTTGTCAACACAGGACTCTGGGCTGTGATTGGACACAGCAAATTTCAGCCAAAATTATTGGCTGAAACCTGTTGACAAATCGCACAGTGTCCAATCACAGTGCAGGTTTGCAGGGGGCGCGTTTCCACGTGCCCACAGAGCTGGAAGAATCCAGTCACTTATGTTTACATGACTGTGACTGAACCTGCCATGCCGCCCCTACCGCAATAAATGTACTGTGACGGGGCAGCAAGAGGTTAATGTGGAACTTTAGTTAGAAAATGATGTCATTCTAGATGACTTCAGGCTGGCGCTTTTTGCAGGTATAGCTATTGAAAACATTGAAAATAAGTGCCTATACTATTTAAACTCCAGTATTACACCCTTCACCCCTGCTCTGCACATGCTCGGTTGCTCTCCATTTTGGCATTGTGCTGAAAATCAGAGCCACTAGAGGCCGATCTGCTGATTGCCTAAAGATTTGTTGCTGCTCAGGGCTCTCAGCTTCACCAAAATGCCAGCCACCGATAAGAAGAAACAGGAACAATGTAGGAGGTAATTTACTGTAAAGCACACACTAATATTGGTAGCATAATTATTAATGTGGAATGCATGTTTCTTGCTTAAGAACATTATTATTTATGTTGTTATTGGGAAAGTTCTGCTTTAACCGCTTCCCGCCCGCCCGCAAGGTACTGCAGCCGGGCGGCAGCTACAGGCAAAGCGATGTACCTGTACATCGCCCTGGCTGTACTAACACAGGGGGGCGCTGTGTCCGAGTGGGTGCACATCGGTCCCCCCACGCGACTGCTGCGTCCGGCGGACACAGCGAAATGAAGATCACATGATCGCAATGTAAGCAAAGTTGTTACAAATCACAGCTCACTAGGAAGCTTCTCTTCCTAGTGAGCTGTGATTGTCCCACAGCTGCAGTTTGCGGGCGCGCAGCGGCTCTGGGCAAAGCGACGTAATCTTACATGGCTTTCTATTTTGGGGTGTGAATGCGCCTGCGCCCTCCACTGCCCCCCCTGGTCGGTCCAGGGAGAGAAGAGAGAACACGGCACTGAGTAAAAGCACTATATTTTACACACACACACACATTAGATTAGCACATATAACCTTTTGATCGCCCCTATTAACCCTTTGATCACCCCGTCATCCAACCAGTGCCATTAGTACAGTGTCAGTATGTAGAATTTTTCACTGATCACTATTAGTGCTACTAGCGACATCAGATAATGTCAGGGTCAGTAAGCACCCCTCCCAACCAGGGTCAGCTAGCGTTAGATAGGGGGTAATTAGGGCTGATCAGCGTAAACTAAGGTTTAATAAGAGGTTAAACAAAGGAACATTTTATTTAAAAAAAATACATCTTTTTTGTTACTTATGAGATTGCTTTTAGTGACATCATCTGCAGCTCAGTTCATCCTTGTGATCTGCAGATGAATGAACAGAATGATACAAAAGTAGCAACATGTTACTTTGTATCTTGGAGCAGTGTTTTTATAAACACTGATTCAGATTGCTTTTTTGACAGCCAGAGCTACAGACTTCAATCAATGGATTGACTTGTGTACAACAAGCCTGTCGGATTTTTTACATGTGCTTACAATAGCCACTAGCAGTAATCATTGTGTTCTGCTGGACGGAAATGCTCCCTGCTGGCAAAATACAATAGCTCTGCTGGAGGGATTCCCCCACCAACACTGACTGTATTGATGGAGGAATCAAGCAATTTTCTTTCCTTTCACCTGTGGTGGAAAGAAAGAAAAATAATTCATCTATTGCCTGTCTAGCCTAAAAAGTACTTTTTATTGCTTAGGCTCTACCAAGTATAAATGGTATGGTGGACAAATGATTACAATCTCTTGTGGTGCCAATCAGGGGCGGACTGACAACTCATGGGGCCCCCGGGCAATAGGGGATCATGGGGCTCCTGTGTCCTTGCCCAAACTCAAAAAAGCCTATGAAAAAGGTACCAAGGGCATCTCATGGGGCCCACTACTGACCCCGGGCCCTCAGGTAGTGCCCGAGTTTCCAAATGGTCAGTCCACCCCTGGTGCCAATACATAGTTAACTGGTTCCGCGCCGCCCTATAGCAGAAATACTGCTACAGGGCAGCACAGGTGTGCAAAATCATGTATTCGCGGCCTCAGCTGTTAATCACTGAGTCCCAGCAGTTGATTACTCACTGGCACCTGCTGACTGCTGAGTATCTCCGATGGGGGAGAAACCTGTATATAAACAACACAGATCTCTCCCCTGTCAGCTCCTGCACACTGCTTTGCATGGCTCTACATGGCAGAGCCTCACAAAGTAGTGTGCTTACAGTGAAGCACACACAGTCAACATAGTGAAATAGCACACAGTTAACCCTTTGATCTCCCCACATGTTAACCCCTTCCTGCCCAGTGCCATTAGTGCAGTGTCAGTGTTTTTTATTAGAACTAATCAATGTATTGGTGTCACTGGAGATGTCAGTGACACCAAGTCAGTTCCCCCCCAGTGTCAGAATGCCCACTGCAGTCCCGCTATAAGTGGCTGATCTCCATCATTACTAGTTAAAAGAAAAATTCCAGTAACTACACTGCCATTTGTAAATGCTATAACTTTCAAATAAACCAATTAATTTACACGTATTGGGATTTTTTTTAGCAAAACATGTAGCAGAATACATTTTGTCCTATATTTATGATGAAATTAGATTTTTTTAATTTTTTTACTGGACATGTTTAATTTTTTTCTCAAAATTGTTGGTCTTTTCTTTTTTATAGCACAAAAAAATAAAAAATGCACAGGTGATCAAATACCACCAAAAGAAAGCTCTATTTGTGGGGAAAGAATGGTAAATTTCATTTGGGTGCAGCGTTGCATGGCTGCGCAATTGTCAGTTAAAGTAACGCAAAGCAGTATCACAAAAAATGGCCTGGTCAGGGGTAAATCCTCTGAAGGGCATGAAGATTGCAAATGCAGTGCATATACCAGTTATCATGCTATCCCAGTTCCATGCATTTTAGTGCAATGCTTTTCTGTGCAATCAGATTCGATTTCAGCCCATTCATTTGACTGGCCTGAAAATCGAACTGCAGGGTGTTGTACAGGAATCACACAGGAACTGCATTCTTGTGTGATTCTTGTGTGAACAAACCCTTAGGGTGCATTCAGACTTGCGAATGTACCCTGTCTGCAATCAGTTGCAAGAAACACAACTGGGGTTCCTGCGATTAGCTGCAAATAGGCAGCCCCATTGTCAGCAATAGGAGGCTGATGGCTCTCTCAACTAATTGCACCAACTCGTAATACATGCCTGTAGCCAAGGCCGATCACTCGCATGTGATCCCTGCTTGAGCGATTACATGCAAGTGAGCGCGATTAGCTGTGAGGGCCGGCGGCTTCCTCATGCTGTCAATGGGGCTGTCTACTCACAGCTAATCACGGTAGCCCCCCAGTGGGGTTCTTGCAGCTGATCACAGACAGGGCGCATTCTCAATGTGAATGCACCCTAAGGAGCCAACGAAGGGCTTGCTAATAAAATGATCACTTTTATCAGCAAGCCCTTCACAGGCTCTTAAAGCTGGTACCAGCCGCTGTGAGCTTGGTTTAACCACTTGTCTACCATGCTATTTATAAACGTACCTTGGTAGGCAAGTGGTTAAGGACACAGTGAAAGCATCCAGCCATTCTTTGTTCAAAACTGCCAGTGAGAAAGATTGGCAGTTCAATGCCTTCCCAGAAAGGTGAGGAAATCCCCTGGTTAGAGGCGAAGTGAAAATCAGATAGAGAAAGTAAGGTTAGATGGTGAAGAAGAGGCAGGAAGTAAATGGAGGGAGAAAGTTGGCGAATGCCCATACCACCCAACTGAACTGTCTTTAATTTGGAACTAAATCCTTCTGTCCCTCTTTGTTCCTCAGTTGCTACTCTTTTTAACCTGATATAGGGATATTTATAAAAATGTATTATTTTACTATCAAAAGTGTTGTACAGCAACAAACCATTTATGTAAATATTACATTTTTCCATTTCTTGTTTTGAAAAGCCAAAATAAGGGAACGGTAGTTATAAAAAAAAGTGGATTAATCCAATTATTTTTTGGACATTAATTGTCATGGTCCGTGTCACTGGAGGCATGGCAGGGTATGTCATTTGCCTACATCTTAGAGGTATGGATGCCTGCAAGGGAAGAGGCAACCATAAAAGTGAAAAATGTGTACACCCGCACTCTTTACCTTTGATATATATTTAATACACCAAACTTCTCCCAATAATTAATCAAAAAATCAAAACAAATGTTTATATAAATTTGTTATTGCTGCTTATTAGTAACAGACACAGGGTTTCCTAAACATATGAGTAGCGCTACTCCCGTAGGAGCCGCATCCAAGACTGTCCAAGTCTTCTCCAAATACTTTGCCCCACAACTAGGCACTTAGACTCATTCACACAGTTCTTCAATGACTAGTCTAGGGGAGTTGTTTTTGTTGTTTTTATTTTTGGAGAACTTGGAGTAAGGTGAGATACTCCAAAACAGTTTAGGACTTTAAATATTGTTTCGGATAAGCTATGATAAGGGCCATGCTTGAAGCAAACAGTAGACTTCTGCTTTAAGGCAGCAGTAGTAGTAGTAGTAAACGAGAGCAGAGTCCTTTTAGGTAGGGGGATTAAGTGGACAAAGCTCTTCAGGACACCAGCCAGTGTCTGCTTTAGCCTAGAACCGCAGTTGACTCCCTAGCACCAAAGGGGGATTAAGTAGCACACTGTCTCTAAGATCCTTTAGAGTATCTGTACTCACAAGGGCCAAGAGCAGGTGGTTGCATTCCTCCGTAATACCAGACCAGATCTCCAGTAGATAGCCTCTCAGTCAGCTTTAGTAGAACCCAGGTCTCAGCATTCAGGCCCTCAGGTCAACCACCGGAGGCCGCATGGTGGTTGATGCCTGGGAACTTCTATTGTCCTTCAACTTCTGAAGTTTTCTAGATGCAGAGGGAGCTATGAGGCTGGCAGCAGCTGTGCAGATTGAGCAGACCTAAGTAGCAGAACACAGCAATACTGATTACAGATTGCAAGTTATGCTTTTTGTATCAAAACACAAATTAAATCTATCTAAACCTAGCACCTATTTAGGAGGGTGCTACACATTTAACAACTATTATACACAGCGCTGTCTCCACCATTAACGCTTTTGCTGCCGGTCCATACAATGTACGGACCTGACAGTGGGGGGTTTACACACAATCCAATGGCTGCAGCCACTGGGATTGTGTATGAAATTGACAGGCAGACTCCTGCCTGTCAGGAGGAAGCAGCCAGCCGGCCGATTGCTTCCACAGCCCCCAGTAAGGCCGCTCCTCTGCGCGTGCCCCCACCATTTATGCTGGGCTCTGCTTGCCCATCTTCGGGCCCAGGGCCAACATGGGGAGTAGAACAGACATACGTCTGCTCTCTTCTCCTTTTTGCTGTGACCCAGAAAGAGGCGTGTGTGACATCACTTCTGGGTAACTAAAATAGCCAGGGAGGAATGTATTGCAATGCGATCTGCACTGCAATACATTCAGTGGAGCCCAGAGGAGTCATGCAGGGTCTTAGACCCTGCATGTCTCATTAAAGAGAACCTATCACCTACAAATCATCACATAGGGGACTTTGTGTCCCCTATGTGATGGAAAAATTTACACAAAAAAAAATTTGTTATTGCAAAAAAATAAAGTTACACCCAAGCACATAATATCCTCTCCCCCCCTCAAAAAAAATGTGAGTCCTCCCACTCCCACATATACGTACGTACGAACATAAACGCACGTGATGGGGCTTCTATGAAACCGTTGACTTTAATACACGTTACATATTGCTGCACATGCCTGAGTGAGAGAAATAATTCCAGCACAAGACCTCCTCCATAACTTTAAACTGATGACCTAAAGGGGATTTTGAAGCATCACCTATGGAAAACATAGGATACTGAGGTTTGTCGCCATTTCACAGGCGCACACAAATTTAAGGTTTGACATGTTGGGTATCTATTTACTCGATGTAACCTGGTCTTCTATATTTTATCAAAAATGTGGTAAATGTATTTAGTTTGTTTGCCCTAAAATTCACTTTAATGTGTTTTTTGCTGAAATGTTGCGTTTCTTAGTCCTTTTAGATAATATCAAGTGGCATAAAAAATTGGAACTGCCATTATTTTATTCTCTAGGTTGTCTGCTTTTAGAAAATATATAACATTTGGGGGTTTTGTGTAATCTTCAGGCCTAAATAATTTTTTAAATGTGTGCAAAAAAAGCAAAAACAGCTCTGGCAACAAAACACAAATCCATAAAGCAACAATTGTACAAAACACATCATTGAATATTACCCAAAAAAGTCTCAAACAAAATTACACCAAGGAATTTCACTCCAAACAAAAAGTCTCAGTATTAAGTTCACCTTACATCAAAAGTTCACCAAGGCAATATTATGCTGTATATGTTTATCTGTGTGCTTCATGTGATCATCTGTCTGCATCCCTGTGAGTTAGAGACCTTAGATTGTAAGCTCTTTGAGGGCAGGGACTAATGAGAATGTAAAATATATGTAAAGCGCTGCATAAATTGACAGTGCTATATAAGCACCTGTAATAAATAATTCCGTGGACACAGACCCTAAAAGACAGCAATGAAAATCTGACAAGCTCTAACCGTTTGCCACTCTTTAAAAAAAATAATTTTGTCTAGAGTTTAGTGCAAGACAAACCTCTCCAGCATGCTGGTTCAGACACACCAATTATTATTATTATTATTATTATACAGTATTTATAAAGCGCCAATAGTTCGCTCAGTGCTGTACATTACAAAGGGGGACAGAACATGTGACAGAACAATACCAATACAATGCAAAACATGAGGGGATCGAGGGCCCTGCTCTTTCGAGCTTACAATCTAGGAGGGAGGGGATAGTGGTACAGGAGGAGATAGCTGTGGGGAATGGAGTGGTAGGAAGAGTGGAGGAGGTCGGCAGGTTAGCAGGGGGTGGGGTAGGCTTCCCTGAAGAGGTGGGTTTTCAGGGTGTGCCTAAAGGAGAGGAGAGTAGGTAATAATCTGATGGGTTGGGGCAGGGAGTTCCAGAGGATGGGTGACACCCTGGAGAAGTCCTGGAGGCGGGCATGGGAGGAGGAGACCAGGGAACTAGAGAGAAGGAGGTCTTGTGAGGAGTGGAGTGTGCGTGCTGGGTGGTACTTGGATATTAGGTCAATGATGTAGTTCGGGGCAGTATGGTGGACAGCTTTGTACGTCAGCGTTAGGATTTTGAATTTGATGCATTGCGCAATCGGAAGCCAGTGGAAGGATTGGCAGAGGGGGTGGAGGAGATGGAGCTGTTGGAAAGGTGAATG
The DNA here is from genome assembly GCF_062004578.1 of Staurois parvus. Lineage (NCBI taxonomy): Eukaryota > Metazoa > Chordata > Amphibia > Anura > Ranidae > Staurois > Staurois parvus. The sequence goes on from NW_028317813.1 coordinate 7,914,245, forward strand.
AGTCTGGCAGCCGTATTCAGGATCGACTGAAGCGGGGATAGCCAGTGGCAAGGCAGGCCAGTGAGGAGGGAGTTGCAGTAGTCGAGTCGTGATATGATGAGGGAGTGGATGAGCTGTTTAGTGGTTTCTGGGGTTAGGAACGTGCGTATTTTGGCGATGTTGCGGAGGTGGAGTCTGCACGAGTTTGTTAAAGATTGGACTTGGGGCTGGAAGGATAGGTTGGAGTCCAGAATGACACCAAGTACTCTGGCCTGCGGGGCGGGTTTGATGGTGGCGTTGTTGGATGTGATGGAGAAGTCAATGGGGGGTGGTGTGTGGGCTGGGGGGAAGACAAGAAACTCGGTTTTGGAGAGGTTCAGTTTAAGGAAGTGGAGTGACATCCAGTCTGACCTCGCTCAGTAGGTGTGTGATTCGGGTGGAGACTGAGGGGGTGAGGTGGGGGGTTGAGAGATAGATTTGTGTGTCGTCGGCATAGAGGTGGTAGTTGAAGCCGTGAGAGTGTATGAGTTGGCCAAGGGAGGAGGTGTAGATGGAGAAGAGAAGGGGCCCGAGGACAGAGCCTTGAGGGACCCCAACAGAGAGGGGGAGTGAGGGGGAGGTGGTAGTAGCATTATAGGTAACGCTAAAAGAGCGTTGTGACAGGTAGGATGAGAGCCAGGAGAGAGCAGAATCTCTGAGGCTGAGGGAGTGTAGTTTTTTGAGGAGAAGGGGGTGGTCGACTGTGTCAAAGGCCGCAGAGAGTAGGAGCACTGAATAGTGGCCATTAGCTTTGGCGGTTAGCAGGTCGTTGGAGAGTTTGAGTAAGGCAGTTTCGGTGGAGTGTAGGGGACGGCAACCGGACTGTAGGGGATCGAGGAGGTTGTTGTCATTGAGGTGAGATCTTTAAACTAACTATTAATAATTTTAAGCTGACTCATTACAGGCACTAATAGTCTAGTCTATACCATTGCGCTGAAGTGAAACAAATCGGGTGCTCCATACAGGCGGACACCTTCATCCCCATTTTACAGTGACTGAGTCATATGAGTGGTCTAAGACTGTACACATACATATAAAAATGTACATGGAGGGGACTACGGACAGCACAGGGGATTTAGTGGTTAGCATTTCTGCCTTGCAGCACTGGGGTCCATGGTTTGAACCCAATCCAGAACACCTTCTGCATGGAGTTTGTTCTCTTCATGACTGCATGGGTTATTTGCAGGTACTCTAGAACCTCCCCCATCTTGCTACCTATGCTGCATACTGTTTGTAAAAGAGAGCAAAGTAAGTATTTTTTTTTAATTCAGCTTGGGTGTGGTCATGTGATCCAGAAGCGTCATCTCCCCTGTGTCAGGAACAGGGGCGGACTGACCATTAGAGCACTAAGGCACTGCCCGAGGGCCCAGGGTCAGTAGGGGGCCCCATGAGATGCCCCTGGTACCTTTCATTGGCTTTTTCATAGGCTTTTTTGGGTGTGGGCAAGGACACAAGGGCCCCATGATCCCCTATTGCCTGGGGGCCCCATGAGTTGTCAGTCTGCCCCTGGTCAGGAAGCACTCCTCAATGAGGCTGAATTTATGGAGTCATGACATCACTCATCAGCTTTTTATGTGATCCAGAAGCATCAGCTCCCCTATGTTACGGAACACTCCTCAACGGGGCTGGATTCATGGCGTCATGATGTCACCCGTAAGCTTCCATGTGATCCAGAAGTAACAGCTCCCCTGTGTCAGGAAGTGCTCCTCAATGGGGCTGAATTGATGGAGTCATGACGTCACCTGCCAGCTTCCATGTGATCCAGAAGCATCAGCTCCCCTGTGTTAGGAAGCACTCTTCAATGGGGCTGGATTCATGGAGTCTTGATGTCACCCACCAACTTCCATGTGATCTAGAAGCATCAGCTCCCCTGTGTTATTAAGCATTCTTCAATGGAGCTGGATCATGGAGTCATGATGTCACTCGCCAGCTTCCATGTGATCCAGAAGCATCAGCTCCCCTGTGTTAGGAAGCATTCTTCAACGGGGCTGGATTCATGGAGTCATGATGTCACCCGCCAGCTTCCATGTGATCCAGAAGCATCAGCTCCCCTGTGTTAGGAAGCATTCTTCAACGGGGCTGGATTCATGGAGTCATGATGTCACCCGCCATCTTCCATGTGATCCAGAAGCATCAGCTCCCCTGTGTTAGGAAACATTCTTCAACGAGGCTGGATTCATGGAGTCATGATGTCACCTGCCAGCTTCCATGCGATCCAGAAGCATCAGTTCCCCTGTGTTAGGAAACATTCTTCAACGAGGCTGGATTCATGGAGTCATGATGTCACCCGCCAGCTTCCATGTGATTCAGAAGCATCAGCTCCCCTGTGTTAGGGAGCACTCTTCAACGGGGCTGGATTCATGGAGTCATGATATCACCCGCCAGCTTCCATGTGATGCAGAATCATCAGCTCCCCTGTGTTAGGGAGCACTCTTCAACGGGGCTGGATTCATGGAGTCATGATGTCACCCGCCAGCTTCCATATGACCCAGAAGCATCAGCTCCCCTGTGTTAGGAAACATTCTTCAACGAGGCTGGATTCATGGAGTCATGATGTCACCTGCCAGCTTCCATGTGATTCAGAAGCATCAGCTCCCCTGTGTTAGGAAGCACTCTTCAAAGGGGCTGGATTCATGGAGTCATGATGTCACCCACCAGCTTCCTAGTGACCCAGAATCATCAGCTCCCCTGTATCAGAGAGCACTCTTCAACGGGGCAGAATTTATGGAGTCAAGACATCCAGTTACATAGTTAGTCTGGCTGAAAAAAGACAAAAGTCCATCCAGTTCAACCATTACAAAAAAAAAAAAAGTTATATTCCTACACCCACAGTTGATCCAGAGGAAGGCAAAAAACCCAGCAAAGCATGATCCAATTTTCTCCTGCAGGGGAAACAATTCCTTCCTGATCCCCCCGAGAGGCAACCAGATATTCCCTGGATCAACTTTACCTATAAATGTTAGTATCCAGTTATATTATGTGTATACAAGAAATAATCCAGGACTTTTTTTAAAGCAATCCACTGAGCTGGTCAGAACAAACTCTTGAGGGAGTCTATTCCCCATTTTCACAGCTCTTACTATGAAGAAACCTTTCCATGTTTGGAGATTACATTTCTTTTCCTCCAGACATAAAGAGTGCCCCCTTGTCCTCTGTGATGACCTCAGGGTGAATAACTCTACACCAAGTTCACTATATGAACCACTGATGGCCCTGACATAGGAGAGCTGGAGCTTCTAGATCCTATGTATGCACCCAAGCAGAATATAAAAAATGGTATTTACACTGCTTTTATTTATAAATGATATGCAGCATAGGTAGGAAGAGGAGGAGGAGGCAACAATTCAAGCAAACTTATATTAGCTTAAAAATGTTACTTTAATAACTCTTCCTCTTCCCTCTGTACAGCTCTGTCCAAGGATTCAATTATAGACACAGTGGGGTAGATTTAATAAAACCGGTACACTCAGAATCAGGTGCAGCTGTGCATGGTAGCCAATCAGCTTCTCTCTTCAGCTTGTTCAATTAAGCTTTGACAATAAAACCTGGAATCTGATTGGTTTCTATGCATAACTGCACCAAATTGTGCATGCTCCGGTTTTAGTAAATAACTCTGGAAACAGTTTGTACTCTGGCAGTCACTTGTCATGTATTTGATATTTTTTATTATATATCCTGTAGTATTAAAAAAAAATCTTGAAAAGACATGTAACACTGTAACACTCCCCCTGCCCTCCCACACACACTCTTTCACCATTGTCCACCCCTCATTTGTTTGGAATGACCAGTGTGGGTTAGTTGAGGTCATGTGCATTGCTCTATGTACACTACAAATTCCATATTCCATAGTCCCCAGCAAACAAAAGAGGGTGGCTACGTCCCTACATACAGTGGGACCATTGAGTAGGAAAATAGCCACCCTCTAACAGAAAGTTGGGTCACAGCAGCCAAAAAAAAGGAATTAGGATATTTGGAGGAGGATGAGACCAATAGAACATGTTTTTGGCATTAAAGCAGTAAAAATGTGATATATTGCAGTTTATCAATCCTTATCTGTGGTGGCTGCATACGTTTTATTAGGCTCCCCTCCCCCTCCCTTTGTTTTCACTTGGTGATCTGACCATTAACACACCTCCTGTATTAGAGTGCCTCCACTCTGGATGAAGGAGCACAGGGGGCATCTCTGGACAGCAGCATTGTCAGTCTGGGGGGGGGGGGAGTGTTAGATGCACTAGCAGATTTAAATACACTAACAAATTGAAGCCAAACTCCAGCTAATTCGTTACAGCAAACATTTTTTTTTCCTTTGGAATAAACATTTTATATAAATAAATAAAAATAAATAAGTCATCATGTCTAAGAATTGCTAAACTACAATATTATAAATGTTTGCTTTTGGGTTTAATACCACTTTAAAAATACATACTTTATATATTTTTTTTTTCCTTTTAACTCAGAGTGTCACTTTAAGTGAAAAATTGTTGTAAGTACAAGGATAAGCCTGATGATGTTTTCCAAACAGTTGCAGTCAGCTGTTCTGGATTTCAGATGCAGGTTTCACAAATGCACACAAATCCTAAATACTGGTTGCCCTAGATATTGAGCTGCTTCTGTTGGTGTATTGTTTGATGAATCATTCTCAATGTGTATATACAGTAATATAGGTTTTATTTTAAAACGATCCACCACTAGGTGGCTCTATACTGTAACAGATATTCTCAACACAGGTTCTGTACACAAAAGTTGTTCCCAGGTTGTCAGCATACAACAGTATGTATTATATAGTCTACAACAGTGTTTTTCAACTTTTATTCGGGCAAGATACCCTTTAAAATTATGGTCAGTCCGGATTTACACCATTCTAAAATGGGGTGCCTCAAGACTGTCCAACACTTTAAAAGGGCACCCTATTCTAAAATGTGAACAATAGTTTTATATAACCCAGCAACATCCACACATGTAGGACACCCAACATTAGAGGTGATTTATTCTTCTAAAGCAAATACACTTTCGCACACTGGTACTGATTAGTATTCCATTGTTTCTCTTCTCCCTCAGTTTCTATCCTTCACTGAGCTAATGTGATCCACAATTGTTTTGGTTTTTAAGTTTAGTTTCACTTTAAAATCCATCTGTCCCTCCTCAACTATCCCTCGTTTAGGTATGATATATATATATATATATATATATATATATATATATATATATATATATACAGTGCTCAGCATAAATGAGAACACCCCAACAGATTTGTTAGAATACCTTTACTTTCCTTTTTCCTTTCAGAATCAACATTTTCTATGGGACACTATACTGAAAAAGTACTCCCACAAATGCGAGCCAATGATTGCAAACAAGATTTGTTAATTTGCGCATACAAAAAAATATTTTTCCTAACAAATTCATTCAAGACCATGTTGCAAAAATGAATACAGCCCAATGAAAGTATTAGGAACAAAGTTACATTTTAGACAACAAAATCCTAATTAAGAAGAATTCAACTGCAGGTGAGTCTAATTATTCATTAAACAGGTGTCCAGCAGAGAGTTGTTATAAAAGGGTGTTATTTAACAAAGAAAACCCCTTCCCATTTCATGCCGTCAGCAATGGCACCACATGGAAGAGAAATGTCACAAGGCCTGAGATAGAAAATAATTTCTTTTCACAGGAAAGGTGAAGGCTACAAGAAGATCAGCAAAGCTTTACTTATCAGTCCGAATACTGTAGCAAAAGCAATACAAAAATTGAACAAAGATGAAACTGCAACCATTTCACAGAGACATCCAGGCCATCCACAGAATTTAATGCATCAACAGGAGTGTCTTCTGATGAGAAGGGTTGGGGAAAATCACCATGCAAGTTCACTGCAGTTAGCCTAAGAAGTAGAAGGCCAAACTGGAGTGATTGTTTCCCGTATCACTTACGCTGCAGAGGAATGGCATGCATGGGTGTCGTCCACAAAGGAAGCTTCTCCTAAAGCCCATGCACAAAAAAGCCAGCCTAGAATTTGCCAGGGACCATGCTGAAAAAGAAGAAGACTACTGGGACTCTGTACTCTGGAGTTATGAGACCAAGATAAATGTCTTTGGAACTGATGGCATTAAAACTGTATGGCGTTGCAAAGGTGAGGAGTACAAAGAAAAATGCATGCCTACAATGAAACATGGTGTGGGCAGTGTCCTTCTGTGGGGCTGCATTAGTGCTGCTGGTGTCAGGGAGTTGCATTTCATTAATGGCATGAGTTCACAGATGTACTGCTCTATATTGAAAGAAAAGACGGTACCATTATTCCGTACCCTTGGTCGTTGTGCACTTTTCCAACATGACAATGATCCAAACATACATCTAAGGTCGTAAAAATAGAAAGTGCAGCGCTGATAAATAATCATAAAATATATCAATACAAGTTCATCCGATATAGGAAGTTAATAATAAATGACAAAATTAAAAAAATTGATCAGAGTTCATATAATGTGAATAAATGGTCCTCTCTGCAGCAGATTTCAAACAGACTTGTGACTGGAATCAACAGTAAAAGTGCGCACTCACCGGAAGCGCATAGGTAATGCGCATATACAGTTGCAAGAAAAAGTATGTGAACCCCTTGGGATTATGTGGAGTTTTGCATGAGTTGGGCATAAAATGTGCTCTGAACGTCATCTGAGTCACAACAATAGAAGAACACAGTCTGCTGAACATAATACTACACAAACATTAGATGTTGCCATGGTTTAATTGCACATAACATGTAAACATTCACAGTGCAGGGAGGAAAAAGTATGTGAACCTTTGGACTTAATAACTGGTTGACCCTCCTTTGGCAGCAATAACCTCAACCAAACGTTTCCTGTAGTTGCAGATCAGACCCGCACAACGATCTGGAGTAATTTTGGACCACTCCTCTTCACAAAACTGTTTCAGTGTAGCAGTAGTCTTGGGATGTCTGGTTTGAATTTCTCTCTTAAGGTCATGCCACAGCATTTCAATCGGGTTGAGGTCAGGACTCTGACTGGGCCACTCCAGCAGGCATATTCTGTGCCGTTGCAGCCATTGTTTTGTTGAATTACTTGTATGCTTTGGGTCATTGTCCTGTTGCATCACCCATCCTCTGCGGAGCTTCAGTTGGCGGACAGATGGTCGTACGTTTTCCTGCAAAATGTCTTGAGAAACTCTGGAATTCATTTTCCCATCAATGACAACAATCCGTCCAGGCCCTGAGGCAGCAAAGCAGCCCCAAACCATGATGCTCCCTCCGCCATGTTTTACAGTGGGGATGAGGTTTTGATGTTGGTGTGCTGTGCCTTTTTTTCTCCACACATAGTGTTGTGTGTTCTTCCCAAACAACTCAATCTTGGTTTCATCTGTCCACAGTATATTTTGCCAGTAGTGCTGTGGAACATCCAGGTGCTCTTTTGCAAACTTCAAACGTGCTGTAATATTCTTTTTGGACAGCAATGGCTTCCTCCGTGGTGTCCTCCCATGTACTCCATTCTTGTTTAATGTTTTCCTTATTGTAGATGTGTCAACAAAAATGTTAGCATGTGCCAGAGATTTCTGTAGGTCTTTAGCTGACACTCTGGGATTCTTCTTTACCTCATGCAGCATTCTGAGCTGTGCTCTTGCAGTCATTTTTACAGGACGACCACGCCTAGGGAGAGTAGCAACAGTGCTAAACTCTCTCCATTTGTAGACAATCTGTCTTAGCGTGGACACATGAACATCAAGGCTTTTGGAGATACTTTTGTAACCCTTTCCAGCTTCATGCAAGTCAACAATTCTTGATCGTAGGTCTTCTGAGAGCTCTTTTCTGTGAGGCATGGTTCACATCAGACAGTGCTTCTTGAAACCAGTAAAGCCAAAACAGGTGTGTGTTTTTTAAAGGCAGGACAGCTGTCAGCAACACATCCAATATCATCACACTGATTGGAGTCAAGGTTGGCTCACTCCTGGCTCCAATTAGCTCTGGGAGAAGTCATTAAGCTAGGGCCTCACATACTTTTTCCTCCGTGCACTGTGAATGTTTACATGTTATGTGCAATTAACCCATGGCAACATCTAATGTTTGTGTAGTATTATGTTCAGCAGATTGTGTTCTTCTATTGTTGTGACTTAGATGACGTTCAGGGCACATTTTATGCCCAATTCATGCAAAACTCCACGTAATCCCAAGGGGTTCACATACTTTTTCTTGCAACTGTAAATATAACCACCAAAGATCTCTTAGGTAGGCGGAATGTGTCAGATATATGGTGAGCTTCCTTCTGTGGATTGGTCATCAAGTCTTGGGATTTTTAAGGAAATCTGCTAGGTCCAGAGGTCCCCTTTAGGATGGATGGGTGCTCAGCCTGGATACAGGGCTCCCTTCCTCTGGGTATTCAATTCGATGGGGGTCATCTGAAAGCTGACTATGATCACCACCACATGTCTCTAAGGCCACTGTTGCATTTCTGAAGAAGAACCGGGTGAAAGTGATTCAGTGGCAAAGTATGTCTCCTGATCTGGAACCAATCGAACACCTATGGGGAATTCTGAAGAGACAAGTTGAGCATCACTCTCCATCCAGCATCCAGGCTCTAAAAGAGATCATTCTTGAAGAATGGAAAAAATTGGATGTTGCAATATGTCGCAGCTGTTGGCTATATAACATTATGTCTTGATAAAAGTCATATTCTTGAGACATGATTCAAAAGCCCACAACAAAATCCCCCTTTGTTTGGGGTACAGGCACGTGTATAGGGGTGTCTGTGTCGCAAAACATGAGTGAGGCTTTTGGCTAGAGTGATTGTTCGTCTTCTCCGGTGAAGGGAATGAAATAATAAAAAAAAATTTCCGATAATAAAATGGCAGCGGTCATGCTGGTTGTTCCTCAACTTGACTCGGCGTCTTTAGATGGACACTTCCGATGACGATCCTGGTCTTGTGATGAGGCCGGCCTGGCCTGACACATCCACCTTGGGGTCCATGGGTCCTCCGCACGACAGGTCTCTTAGACGGTCTCCTAGGCGGGTCTTTTCCTCTGGACTGGCCCTTGGTGGCCTGGGACATCAGGTTATCGTCTCCGGATCGATCTCTGGCATCTGGTCTTTCCCACAGGACATTATAGCTTCCTTCTAGGGTCCGGTCATTGACACCTCCGATCGCCGGTCTGGTCATAGTCTGGGCCTTCCTTTCTAAATTATTAAAAATGAACAGTTTGAGTAATGGATATACATAAAATTATGTTACTGGATCCTGTAAGGCAAAAGATGAATTATATGTTTAAAGGAAGTTTAAGAATGATCTCAATATCTCCAGATAGGAATTGGTGGGTTTAGTCTTCCAACAACTGCAATTGAGACTTCGGATGGCAAGCACGTAATTGGTTGATGTGCACCCATCTATCACTGATTTCACCATACCGTGTCACCTGCAATTTATATGCGACCGGAGAGATTTTATCAATGATAGAGAACGGACCTTTCCAAGATGGAAGGAATTTCCGTTCCTTGATCTGGTCTCTTGCAAAGTTGTATAGATAGACCTTGTCACCAATCTCATATTCCTTCTTGGAGGTTTTGAGATCATAGTATGTCTTAGCACTAGTTGCAGCTCTTTCCAAATTTCGCTGGGCAAAGGCAAAAGCATATTGCAGATGTTTACGTAAATCCTCTATGTACTGGTGTGTGGTGGTAGCATTGATCAAATTTTGATCTGTAGTGCGATACAATAAGTGCTGGGGCAGTACCATCCGTCTACCTGTCATCAGTTCAAAAGATGACATTTTTGTAACTGTATTCGGAGTAGCCCTCAACGCCATCAGGACCAGCGGGAGTTTGACATCCCAATCTTTGCCTGTTTCCTTAACAAATTTCTTAAGGACATTAACGATGGTCTGATTGTATCGTTCTACACCACCACTAGAGGCTGGCCGATAGGCGATATGCAATTTCCTTTTAACCCCCAAAATTTTCCACAATTTGGCCATCACTTCGCTAGTGAAGTGCGATCCTCTATCAGACTCTATCCTCTGAGGTAAACCAAAACGAGAAAATACATGATTTATTAGCAATGCAGCACATGTCTCGGAGCTATTATTTGGTGCTGGTATACATTCGACATACTTGGTGAATAAACATGTAACTGTTAACATATACCGATTTCCTCGTGAAGATTTTGTTACTGGCCCAATAAAATCCATCTGAAGGTCTGACCAAGGCATACATATCCCCCTCTTCTGGAGAGGTGCTCTGTGAGTTGGCTTGGTAGGTTGAAATTGGGGACATATTAGGCAACCTTGGCAGTATTCCTTCACATCACGTAACATATGAGGCCAGTAGGCATAATCCCGCAGGATCTCATACGTGATCTTTTCCCCACGATGACCGGAAGTGGGAGCATCATGGGCATGCTGTAGCATCAGACCTCTAAATTTAAGTGGGACGACCCATTGTTGTACGCCACCCTTTGAGGTTCGTATCAACAATCCCTGGTATAAAGAGAATTGGGATTTGGATTTCATTAAGATACGTAAATCCTCCTTCCCACTACATACTTCCTTATTTATGGGATTTTGGTTGGGATCTTCTATATGACTATAAAACAAGCCAATTATTGGGTCTTCTTTTTGGGCAGTAATTAAATCCTCACTAGGAGAATCGTGACTCCACTGTATTGCATTCGGATCACCAGCTGTTCTGGCCTGTTGCCTGGTGACAGCTTCAATCTGTACGGTACCTAAAAATTGATCAATGTCTAACAGTTCACCGGTGATTGCCCCTTCCTTGGCTAGAGAATCGGCCAGATCGTTCCCTTCCTTCTCGGCACCTAGAACCTTGGAGTGGCCTTTGGTCTTCTTGAAGTGCAGGGTGAGATCATTGGACCTTACCAGTTCATCGATGTGACAAAAGAGCTTACCATGTTTCACGGGTTTGTGATTACTCTTGTTCATGTTGTTTCGCTTCCACCTAGGAAAATACTCCACAAAACTATTCCTGACATAATTGGAATCGGTTATGATGGCACACTCTCTGATGTTGAACTCTATAGCCATCTCAACTGCTCTAAGAATTGCAGTAAGTTCAGCAACCTGACTGCTTTTTGGTCCAAGTTTGTATCCCACAGAAATTGGGGTGACACCTTGGGTCCAAACGATTCCAATACCTGCCACTAGTTGGAGCTGTTCCCCATCCTTGTGATGAAAAGCACAACCATCCACATATACACACGGCAGCTGTTTACAGTATTCTTCATCATAAACCTTGTAGGGAGAGAACAGTTGTTCTTCCAGAAAGTCAGTGTCCGGGGCCTCCATAGCAGGCGTAGTTGCGGAACAATCATGGAGCTCGGCTAGGCCCTGGGCTACTGGACTTTCCTTGTTCTGTTTGTACCGAATTTCAAGAGGCCACCCTTGCAAAGACAAAGTCCAAGCAGTGATGCGGCTATTAGACACATTTCCTCCCTTGATACGTTCACTCTTTAAATACTGTAAAGGCTGGTGTGCCGTTTCAACAATGATTCTCTCTCCCTGAATGTAACTGCGAAAATTCTGTAATGCCCACACGGTGGACAATAGAGCTTTTTCACAGTCACTGAACTTTACTTCAACCGGGGACAAAGTTTTACTGGCATAGGCAATCACCTTACTGACATCATCACGTTTCTGGTAAAGAACAGAACTCATACTTACCTGCGTAAACCCTGTCTCTAGATAGAAATTTTTACCCCCTTCGGGATATCCGAGACACGGCGCTTGTGTGAGACGTTCCTTTAATTCCTTCATGGCGTCCTCCTGTTTCTTACCCCACGACCATTCGACATCCTTCTTCAGTAGGTGAAGCAGTGGCTTGCTTATCTCGGCGTAATTGTCAATAAACTTACGCGAGTAGTTTACCATACCTAGGAATGATCTCAATTCTTTAAGGTTAGTAGGGACTTTACAGTTCAGAACCGCCTCAACTTTCTTCTTTTGTGGGTTCAAACCTTCAGCAGTAACTTCATGGCCTAGGAAGTTTACCTTCGTGCGACACCACTGGGCTTTTTGTAAGGACAGTTTTACTCCTGCTGCTTTTAATTGGCCCAGGACATGCCGAAGTTCTGTAATGTGTTTGGCCATATCAGTACTTTTGATCAGGATATCGTCCACATATGCCAACGTTCCCCTTTCGAAGGCGTCTGGCATGGCCTTGTGCATGAACACAGCAAATTCATGTCCGGAATTTATGAATCCGAAAGGCATTCTCACCCAACAATATTGTCGATTCCCAAAACTGAAGGCCAGTTTGTATTGGTCTTCCTCACTCACCTTTATGGTCCAATACCCCTGTGCACAATCCAAAGCTGTGAAAACCTGGGATCCTTGGAGCTGGGCTAGACATTGGTCTATGTATGGGACAGGCCATCCTGACATGTACACACGTTTGTTCAGCTGACGGAGGTCAGCGCACAAACGCCATTGTCCATTGGGTTTTAAAATACCCAGGATCGGGTGGTTGTAGGAGCTGTGGATGGGCCTAATTATACCCCTTTCATGTAACTTCCTGATAATCTCAGCTAGAGATTCATAGGAAGCTAATGGTAACCTATACTGTCTTACGAATACTGGTGGGGCATCTGGATCTGTTTGGATCCTAGCGATGTGTAGGTCAGTAGTCCCACAATCGTAAGAATCCTTGGCAAAGATCTCTTGGAATTCAAGGAGAAGCTCTCGGAGCAATTGTCGGTCGAGATCACTGGCACACGCGTCGGCGAGGGCCACCATCTCTTCCACTAACTCCTTGAATCCAGGAAAGCTTTCCGGCTGACCTATCTCATATGCCTCTTCAAGTTTTGTGGTGAGGTCATTGGGTAAGTGATGTGTGTGTGTGTTCTCCTGCCATCCAGGTTCTTTGGGGTACTCTTGTTCCTTGATTGGGTGATCAAAGACAATTGATGTCTCTTCGATTCGACAGGTGCCATCTTTAGAATCGAATGGATAAATGGACTCTATGGAGAAAATACCCTCTGGTAATGAATGGAATGTTTGTTCAATTAATTGTTCCTCCGACAAATATTCATCGGGGATGAGTCCAATCACCTGGTTAGTAACCCCAAAGGTATAATATTCAGTCTCTACCGCTAGACCAATAAGGGTCTCTTTGGGTAAGACGATGTCCTGATTGGACAGATTATGTACGTAAATGTACATTGGGGATTGATGTGTGTTGACTAGGGGCGTGTGTGTAATGTTCAGTCCCTCCCCCTGCATTTTATGGGAGAGGCATACTAATGCATCTGACCCCTTCAGTCTATGTCCCTTTTTAACTTGGATGGGGAGTATGAAATTATTTATGCCCTTAGGAATTGTAATCTTTTGGGCTACCTGGACTTCAACAGCATAAGGCATCTGTTGCTGGGATTTTAAAGCTAAGTCCAGATTTTGGTATTTTTCGGGGTCCCCCTTTAGTCGACTCCATAAACAGTCATTAATTAGGTCGACTTGCATTGCAAAGCGATGTAATATATCGTTGCCAAAATAAATTTTAGTTTGGGAATTATCCAAGACTAGGAACACATGGGCGGCTGTTTTGTTTCCTACAGTGACGTTTAAGAGACACCTAGCCATTGAATTGTGATCATCAGAGTCATCAAGGGAGTCTGAAATCCAATGACGCTGAGGTGTGGAGAAACGGATCATTTCCATTTCGGTCAGGTGTTTTATCAACCCATGGCTTACAAAGCTGTGTTCCTGTCTCAAATCTAGTTTGGCATATTTTGACCTATTAAGACCATTTATCCGGATGGGGATAAACAAGTCGCTGTTAACCCTTTCAATACCTGTCAAGAATTGGGTGTGATCTCCCCCTTTTCTTGGTTTATCCTCCTGATGAAAAGATATCGTAAGGATGTCATCTTGGAGGGAAATATCTTTTATTTTATCTTGGGGAATTCTAAAAATGTGTTCCTCATCTCTTCTGATAGGGTTACAGTCATCAGGTTTGATAACCGTTACATCAGGAAGTTGGCTGTTCCTGAAATGGATTTCTAATGATCCAGGCCTTTCTTCCACCAGGTGGCAGTGTTGTCGGGAATGGGGAGTTTTAAGTTTCCCATATTTAATTGGGGTATTTACCTGTGACCACAGGACTTGGTTCACACAATCAACTATGGTGTTCAGCCTTTTTAGGAAGTCCATCCCAATTATCATGTGGTGCTGTGATATGCTAGCAATGATGATGGGGTGTCTCAGTTCCTTATTACCCAGTTTCAATTTAAGCCAGGCGGTACCCATGACTTGTAAAGGGTCTCCACCTACACCAATCAATGAGCTGTCAAAACTTTTAAGTCTCGGCTTGGTGGGCATGACATTCGCCACTTTGTCAAAATGCTCCTGTGACATGATGGTTGCTTGGGATCCAGTGTCTATTAAGCCGACAATCGAAAGATCACTGGCATCCTGCACCTGCACCGTGGCATAATATCTCCCATCAGATTCAGTCAGCTCACACATGAAATTAGTGTGGTTGAAGATCTGTGGGCCCTTCAATAACATATGACTGGCTCTTATCTCACCGCATGTGGTGGACACATTACCCTTATCCTCCCTGGTGGGATTCTTGGACTGTCTCAAGACAGAAGCACAACTAGAAGTTGGTGCTCCGTCTGGCTTGTCAATCCCGACGACTTCCGATGCCGCGACTATATTAGGGGCAATAGATGGACACTGAAAAACAGGAGAATCATTAATAACCAACAACTGGTCCCCCTTTGCCTGAGAACTAGCTTCTCCATTAGTAGGCGTGTCAGGGACGGGGTACACATCTCCTGTCATTTGACTCAGTGTCCTCCCCTGTTGGTTTAAGGCTTGGTTGCCTGTTAATTCTGTGACCCTTGGTTGGTCACAGGAGCTGCTCCTAAAAAAGGATTGGATGGAAATTGAGTGACAAGCCTGTCCATCTGTTCAGCCATTTTGCTGACCTGTGCCTCTATTTGTCCAATACGCTCAGAGGAGTCATTCTGTTGATTCTCCCTCTTCTTATACTTGCGCTTGTATTTTGGACGAGACTGGTAATGAGACTCAGAGTCAGAACTACTGCTCTGGTCCCGACGCCATTGTTCTCTCTGAGGTTTTGGGGTCTCCCTGTTATTAAAGGGAGCCTGGGGTACTGTATCCCCCCTTTGAGCCTGAGGGTGTTCTTGGCGTGGAGGAAATCTTTGGAAATCGGAGTTTTTATTAAAATTGGGATTCTTATTGTAATTATGGTTCCTGTTGAAATTGGGGTTCCCATAAAAATTCCCATGTTGGTTTTGGCGAGGATAATAGAACCTCTGAGGATACCATTGCTTCCTTTGATTTTCATCACTGTACTGGCCCTTACCATACTTTTTATTCTTCTCACTTCCACTACCGTAGTTCCCTGGCTTTTGCCTATCCTTTCTCACCCACTGGTTTTGGGGTGCAAAGTTATGGACCTCCTTCACTTGCTGGGTTTGAGGTGCAAATCTAGGGGAACCATTGGTTTTACCCCCACGGACTACTTCCGCATATGATTTCTTCTCTGCCTGCACATTTGGATTTGGAGGGGAAACGGTAGTGGCTGCTACTATCTTGGGGCTATTTTTAGGTTCTCTTTTTATCCCGCCCTCACTGGACTGTTGGATCGAGAATAAATAGTCACTCTCTCTCACCAACCAATCAAGAGAGCATCCCTTTCTGTAATCCTTTGCAAGTCCCAATTTTATGTAAGCAGGTAATGCTTCATAGAATAGTGTCTTGAATTCTGGCTGGTTAGGATTGGGATCCTTTTCAGCCAGGAAATAGGCATTTCTGAGGACAGCCAGAAATTCTGCAGGGCTTTGGTGAGGACCACACTTTAAATTGTAGGCCGCAGCCTTGGCAGAGGTTACAGTTTTATAAGGCCCAAATTCCATGTGGCACTTATGTTTAACCTCTCTCCAGGACTGATTGGAATAGGCCCTCAAGGTCTCAAAGAATTGCCGGTATTTCTCCTCAAACACCCATGGCAGCAATTCTATTTTGGTGTGGTCATCTCTAATGCCCAGAATCTCTAACGTCTGTTCATATGTTTTCATGTGTTCGGTGATTTCAAGGGACCCTTTCTTAGAAAACATAGGAACAGTGTCCTTTAGGAACTTAATGACCTTTGGGGTGTCATATCTCCTGAATGACCCCTGGGATTTCCCTTCCTGCCTATATGAAACCTCATATCTTTCTTCAGAGCGCTCTGGAGTGTATCTTGAAAGCTTAGGAGGTGACCTATATTCTGACCCTGACTCACTATCAGATACTTCGCTGTGATGCGGGTATCTCCGCTCATCAGCCTCTGGCTTAACTGGGTTGGTCCGTCTTTGGACCCCAGAATTTATTTGGGCCATCAACCTTATAATCTGCTCCTCCAGAGTTTTCTGCTCAGATTTTATCAAGGTAAGTTCTGACTGGTCATGCTTATCCCCTGGGTGAACTTTAATTTTGACAGGAGATAACCTCTCTGATCTGAAGTACTCCACCTCATCTTTCAAGTCCTGATACTTCTTTTGAAGTTGTTTTAATTCCTGAAAGTTTCTTTCATACAGGTCCTGAGCACTTCGAAAGTCTCCGACCAATCTATCATAATGTTTCTCGGATTCGTCTAAACGAATACCGGCATGACCAAGCTTCCCTTTCAAAGACTCAATGTCCTGATTTTTGCTTTCTAACAAGAGGCGGGCCTCTGACAACTCTTCCCTTAGAGTCATGGTCCGCTGGGCAGCTCCAGCGGTCATGAACCATAACATGGGCCAAGCTTCTAGGAGAAGTCTGTCACGGCCTCTATCACTTTCTGCTCCAGCAAATGCCATTAAAAACCCAACAACCTGGCCCTTTTGGTTAAACAGGTCCTCAAAGGTGCTCATAGCCTGTTTTTTTTCTTCATCCACAAACTCATTATGGCTATCCCCCAGACCTAATCTCTTGCGGAGATAATCTATTACTCCACATTCAACATAATTCTGCCAAGCACCGGCAGCTTTCCGGGCTGGCTTCAGAGTTTCTTCCTCAATACCTTGGGCCGCCATATTTTCCTCGTTATGCTTGGAAGAGGTGGATCCGTGATTACTGGATGCCATTTTGATACAAAATATATGTTTGATAACGTGTACAAATATACAATCACCAGTGCGTTTTGTGTTATGGTACGATTTCTATGGATCTCAGCAGTGCCTCCAAATTTATGTTGTGGTGGTTTATGTAAGGATATATTATTTATAAAGGGCGTGTCCCTTTCCCTTAGATGAAATATTACAGTGCCTCCAGCCGTTAAAATACGGCAAATATTTAGTAAACCAATAATTTGGACACCTTGATAATTTGATCACCACTTATTATTATACCTTGAATTCTTTTAGCCAATATGATTTCGTACCATACACACAAAATTTGCCTTATAATAGATAAATATAAAAATTTATTTATGTACAAAAATTATATATATATTAACACAAAACACAAAAGACTGGTGATAAATGAATATTGGTACACACAATCAAAAATATATCCTACCAATGTAAGACACACTAATAATGTCTCTAACTAATTACATCAATCACAAATTTAAATGATACGGTATTTATTAAATTTATTAATAATTAATAATTTCGAATATCTCAAGGGTTATATTCTTACACGCCGTGGCCATAGGCCTGCAAGAAGTAAGCCCTTGATATGTGATACTCTGGTTATTAATATTCAATAAATTATGAAATATGGAAAAATTTATAATATGGCAATCAACAATTTTTTCTTAGCAGTAACACAGTATCTGACTACATATATCTAACTATCCAATATTGTTGTAATACACTACGGTAATTTTTATGATTCTACACAACAGAGGAAATAATTAATACAAAATCAAATAAACATCTCACCACACCCGGACGTCAGACTAGGCAACTCTCCCGTGGATTTAGCTGACAGTGGAACGCCTTTAGACTGATATATAGGCAAGTGATAGATTCAATAGGGGAGAATGTAGGAAGTTATAAGTTTAGAGGTTTAAAGTTTAGGAAGTTTGAAAAGATGGAAGAGTAGTTATTTCAGCAGAGATCTTCTTCAGATGTCAGGTCTTTCCATGAGGTCTTATGAGGGTTCTTCTTTTTCATGAGGTTTTTTTTTCTGTTACAGCACATGGGCTTTTTATATCCACTAGTCCATTGTTCTAAGATACCTTCCCACCAGGCTTCCTGATTGGCTAGTTGAGAAATGTGTGTACATAAGCTATTTCTCAACTAGCCAATCAGGAAGCCTGGTGGGAAGGTATCTTAGAACAATGGACTAGTGGATATAAAAAGCCCATGTGCTGTAACAGAAAAAAAAACCTCATGAAAAAGAAGAACCCTCATAAGACCTCATGGAAAGACCTGACATCTGAAGAAGATCTCTGCTGAAATAACTACTCTTCCATCTTTTCAAACTTCCTAAACTTTAAACCTCTAAACTTATAACTTCCTACATTCTCCCCTATTGAATCTATCACTTGCCTATATATCAGTCTAAAGGCGTTCCACTGTCAGCTAAATCCACGGGAGAGTTGCCTAGTCTGACGTCCGGGTGTGGTGAGATGTTTATTTGATTTTGTATTAATTATTTCCTCTGTTGTGTAGAATCATAAAAATTACCGTAGTGTATTACAACAATATTGGATAGTTAGATATATGTAGTCAGATACTGTGTTACTGCTAAGAAAAAATTGTTGATTGCCATATTATAAATTTTTCCATATTTCATAATTTATTGAATATTAATAACCAGAGTATCACATATCAAGGGCTTACTTCTTGCAGGCCTATGGCCACGGCGTGTAAGAATATAACCCTTGAGATATTCGAAATTATTAATTATTAATAAATTTAATAAATACCGTATCATTTAAATTTGTGATTGATGTAATTAGTTAGAGACATTATTAGTGTGTCTTACATTGGTAGGATATATTTTTGATTGTGTGTACCAATATTCATTTATCACCAGTCTTTTGTGTTTTGTGTTAATATATATATAATTTTTGTACATAAATAAATTTTTATATTTATCTATTATAAGGCAAATTTTGTGTGTATGGTACGAAATCATATTGGCTAAAAGAATTCAAGGTATAATAATAAGTGGTGATCAAATTATCAAGGTGTCCAAATTATTGGTTTACTAAATATTTGCCGTATTTTAACGGCTGGAGGCACTGTAATATTTCATCTAAGGGAAAGGGACACGCCCTTTATAAATAATATATCCTTACATAAACCACCACAACATCGCCAACTTGTTCATTCCATGCCTAGAAGACTTGGTGCTGTTCTTACAAATCATGGAGGTCATGAAAGAAATTTTTTTTTTTCAAAAAGGGTGTACTGATTTGTGCTGAGCTTTGTGTGTATGTATATATATATATATATATATATATTTGTGTGTGTGTGTGTGTGTGTGTCTGCGTGTGTGTGTGTGTAGCACTACCCTCACTTGTACTTTCAGAATCAGTAAAAGTCCTTGAGCTGGTTTTTTAGTTGTTTTTTTTTAAGGGGTTATTTTTAAGGGTTTAACAACTAGGATGGGGCCTAGGGGTATATGGGATGCCCAAGGAACTGTAGAACTTGAGGACGAACTTCTTAGCAACTATGTACAAAAGAAAAGGTGGAGGTATACTTCCTCAGACCCCATGTGAATTCTCTTCTTAATCCAGCTGTGCTTAAGGTATCCCTGAGCAAGGGGGTCCCAAGAGCTTGCCGTTGGGCAGTCCTAGAATAATAGAAGATTAGCTGGGTATTGCACCTCACCGCCCTCTCCCCTTATCCGGCCCAAGGGGTGTAGGAGTACTCACATTGTCCTCACCTGCTAGTGTGGTGGGTTAGTGGCTTCCTTCAGGAAGTTTGCTGGGCTGGCTCCTTCACTGCTAACAGGTTGTTCTCCAAAGAAGATGTCGAGACAATATAGATCCTCACATCCAGCATCCTGCCTGTAGGTAGGCTCCCCTCCCTGGGGCCACCCTCCCAGACTCCACACTCCAGCCTTCTCTCAATCCATCTTCCACCCGATGACCCTCTCTCCCCAGGCTCTGCCATATTTGAGGGTTGCCCTGGTCACCATGCCCAGCCTCCTGCCAGGGGATTGGCCAAGATCCCTCAAACATGCAGATCTGGGCCTCCTCTTCTCCTCCACCCCTCCTTCAGAAAGTTCTCCAGTTTCTGGAAGGGTGGGAGGGCTGACCTGTAGAACTTCCCAGCCTGTCCTGAGGTGAACTCCTGCCTCATTCCCAGGCTGACTCATCCCAGGCTGCTACTCAGCCTCTATCTAAAAAAAAAAGAAAAAAACAAAAATGACCTAGCTAACCTGGAGGGCGTTTTATATATATATATATATATATATATATATATATATATATATATATATATATATATATATATATATACAGTATATATAAAACAGAGCTGGTTGGAATGAAATTTTCATGATAAAACATCTGTTCATTATAAAGTGTCTGTTAGCCATGTTTACTCTGAGCTACTACATAAAACCCTGTACACTATAGGTCCAGCCCTGTATGGGCAAATATCCCTATAAAATGATGGTTGGGGAGATATGTAATCACTGTACACTACTCTATCAAGCACCAGGACTTGCTTATCATTCAAACATGCATTCTTAACTCAAAAAGTATCTTCTATTGCTCTCAGCCTAAATTCCTTTTTTTGCCACCTTGCTGTTAGGGGGCAGCTGCTTTCGTTCTCCATGGTCCCACCCTCTCTTGCTTGCTTGCAATATAGACTAAGAACTATGGAATTTGTAGTGTGCATAGGGCAGGTTAGATAGGTAAGTAGATTTCAAACAAATGGTGAGGGAGGAAAAGAAAAGGTTTGGGAGCTCCAGAGGATGTTACAAGGAGGCAGAAAAACACAGTGAAACACAATTTCATAAAAAAAAGATTACAGGGCCTTTAAATAGTGTATGGATTACTTTTGCAAAATTTGGATATTGTTGAGTGTCACTCAAAATTGTTTTTTATTTTCTAATAGTTACTGGGGTTAAATTGGTGAATGTTTTTGACCACGGCGACTAGGAAAATAAAAGGTGGAAGCAACATGTTTCTGGTGCGAACAAAATTTTAACTGTGAATGTGGTTTTCCTTTGGAAAAAGTTGTACTTATTGTAATACTCATGTGCATCCCAACTACAATTCAAAACATTGGCATAGCAATCAATCAAACATTTGTAGGGTTTTTGTATGAAATTTGTTGATTCCAGGATGGTAATATTGAATGCTCTGACAAATAAATATTTGAACAACATTCAACTGGAATATGGGCAGCTAAAAGCAAGCCATAGATGAATCAATGTTCTTTGGAAGGGAAGGAAATTGCTTGTTTCCCCATCAACACAGGCAGTAATGTCATGCTAAAAATCTAACAAGCTGGTTGTACCCAATTTGATCAATGGATCCTCTTAGGTACCATCAGCCTACCCACAGATGACTAAAATCTCCCTACTGTGCCTCTGACAGCCTCTAGGCACACCAGAAACACCCCAATATTGGAATCAATGCTTGATACCGGATTGATTGCATACTTTTATTGAGCTGTCTATGGTCAGCATGACTGTCAAATCTCATAAATATCTCAGTAGATATTATAGGTATTGGATATTGGGTGTCTGTTGGCTGTGGGTCTCTTTGCACATTGGTGTCACAAAAGGCAGTAATCCTCTTGGGTTTCCTTTCTTCCTAAATAGAGAATAATCAAAACTGATAGTGCTAATAGTTTCACATCCTTGCTATTAGGCTCTAATCAGTTCTCAGAGGATTTACCTTATTAACAGGATTCCCGCTCATTCAAAGCTTCTGGGTTACAATGCTGTGAAAAGCCCAGGATGTCTTTTGAAGTGCTAAGAACTTTGCTTGCTGAGAAGGAGTCACACTCAGCAGGCACTGGTATGGGAAGGAGGCGTTAACACACAACAGAGACCCTGTTTCTTATCTCTTATATTCCCACTTGTGCTTTATTTACAGTGTACTCAGCAAACCTGAGGACTACCTTTCAACTGTAGACCCATTCATTGTGTCAGTTCTGCTAATTAAACAGAAGAGATGTACAATGAGGCTTTGATTCTGGTGCATCCAATGCCATGTCAATAATAGCTGTACAATACAGTATGTAGAGTGAAGTTGTTTGGGGTTAGGCCAGTGTGACACTTGTGATCCTGTCACTGGTAGCAACTCTCCCAGAATTACGAAAAATAGCAGAGAATAACCCACTCCAACAACTCCACTTCCTCAGTGACCAAAACCATTGAAGACTGTTCCATCCCTTCTCCTTGCTGGTAAGCAAGATTCTGAATCAATGTGGCCAGCGATAGATTGCTACCATAGAAGCATAGGAGATGAGGGCACCCTTTAGCAATCCTGTTGCCGGAGAGCTGCTACTAGAGCAGCAATGGGCAAACTACGGCCCGCGGGCCGTATACGGCCCGGCGGACCTTTTAATCCAGCCCGCGGAGCTAGGCTCCCGCTAGGCTCCTCTCACAGTCCGCCCTGAAGACAGCAAGGTGTAGCATGAAAATCTGTCTCCTGTGAGGATCTGTCCCCCTCGACGTATCTGCGCATGTGCCGGAGATCGCCGATCGGCTGCTAATGCCTGAAACTGGCACATGCGCAGATACGTCGAGGGGGACAGATCCTCATAGGAGACAGATTTTCATGCTACACCGGAACGGCGCGGGACACGGCGAGAGGAACGCGCGGAGCAAAGGTAAGTGAATTGACACAGGGGGGACTTGGGGGCTTAATATGGGGGATTAATTAATATGGGGAATGAATTACTATATGGGGGATGAATTACTATGGGGGATGAATTACTATATGGGGGATGAATTACTATATGGGGGATGAATTACTATGGGGGATAAATTACTATATGGGGGATGAATTACTATGGGGGGATGAATTACTATATGGGGGATGAATTACTATGGGGGATGAATTACTATAGGGGGGATGAATTACTATATGGGGGATGAATTACTATGGGGGATGAATTACTATGGGGGATGAATTACTATATGGGGGATGAATTACTATATGGGGGATGAATTACTATGGGGGATGAATTACTATATGGGGGATGAATTACTATATGGGGGATGAATTACTATGGGGGATGAATTACTATGGGGGATGAATTACTATATGGGGGATGAATTACTATGGGGGATGAATTACTATAGGGGGGATGAATTACTATATGGGGGATGAATTACTATATGGGGGATGAATTACTATGGGGGATGAATTACTATATGGGGGATGAATTACTATGGGGGATGAATTACTATGGGGGATGAATTACTATATGGGGGATGAATTACTATAGGGGGGATGAATTACTATAGGGGGGATGAATTACTATATGGGGGATGAATTACTATGGGGGATGAATTACTATAGGGGGGATGAATTACTATGGGGGATGAATTACTATGGGGGATGAATTACTATATGGGGGATGAATTACTATGGGGGATGAATTACTATATGGGGGATGAATTACTATAGGGGGGATGAATTAATATGGGGGATGAATTACTATAGGGGGGATGAATTACTATATGGGGGGTGAATTACTATGGGGGATGAATTACTATATGGGGGATGAATTACTGTATGGGGGATGAATTACTATGGGGGATGAATTACTATATGGGGGATGAATTACTATAGGGGGGATGAATTACTATAGGGGGGATGAATTACTATATGGGGGATGCATTACTATGGGGGATGAATTACTATATGGGGGGTGAATTACTATAGGGAGGATGAAATACTATAGGGGGGATGA
Source organism: Staurois parvus (assembly GCF_062004578.1). Classification (NCBI taxonomy): domain Eukaryota; kingdom Metazoa; phylum Chordata; class Amphibia; order Anura; family Ranidae; genus Staurois; species Staurois parvus. The sequence goes on from NW_028317813.1 coordinate 7,938,098, forward strand.
ATTACTATAGGGGGGATGAATTACTATATGGGGGATGAATTACTATGGGGGATGAATTACTATATGGGGGATGAATTACTATAGGGGGGATGAATTACTATAGGGGGATGAATTACTATGGGGGATGAATTACTATATGGGGGATGAATTACTATATGGGGGATGAATTACTATGGGGGATGAATTACTATATGGGGGATGAATTACTATGGGGGATGAATTACTATATGGGGGATGAATTACTATGGGGGATGAATTACTATATGGGGGATGAATTACTATGGGGGATGAATCACTATGGGGGATGAATTACTATATGGGGGATGAATTACTATATGGGGGATGAATTACTATGGGGGATAAATTACTATATGGGGGATGAATTACTATGGGGGATGAATTACTATATGGGGGATGAATTTCTATGGGGGGTGAATTACTATGGGGGGTGAATTACTATGGGGGGATGAATTACTATATGGGGGATGAATTACTATATGGGGGATGAATTACTATGGGGGATGAATTACTATATGGGGGATGAATTACTATGGGGGATGAATTACTATATGGGGGATGAATTACTATGGGGGATGAATTACTATATGGGGGATGAATTACTATGGGGGATGAATCACTATGGGGGATGAATTACTATATGGGGGATGAATTACTATATGGGGGATTAATTAATATGGGGAATGAATTACTATATGGGGGATGAATTACTATGGGGGATGAATTACTATATGGGGGATGAATTACTATATGGGGGATGAATTACTATGGGGGATAAATTACTATATGGGGGATGAATTACTATGGGGGGATGAATTACTATATGGGGGATGAATTACTATGGGGGATGAATTACTATGGGGGATGAATTACTATAGGGGGGATGAATTACTATATGGGGGATGAATTACTATGGGGGATGAATTACTATGGGGGATGAATTACTATATGGGGGATGAATTACTATATGGGGGATGAATTACTATGGGGGATGAATTACTATATGGGGGATGAATTACTATATGGGGGATGAATTACTATGGGGGATGAATTACTATGGGGGATGAATTACTATATGGGGGATGAATTACTATGGGGGATGAATTACTATAGGGGGGATGAATTACTATATGGGGGATGAATTACTATATGGGGGATGAATTACTATGGGGGATGAATTACTATATGGGGGATGAATTACTATGGGGGATGAATTACTATGGGGGATGAATTACTATATGGGGGATGAATTACTATAGGGGGGATGAATTACTATAGGGGGGATGAATTACTATATGGGGGATGAATTACTATGGGGGATGAATTACTATAGGGGGGATGAATTACTATGGGGGATGAATTACTATGGGGGATGAATTACTATATGGGGGATGAATTACTATGGGGGATGAATTACTATATGGGGGATGAATTACTATAGGGGGGATGAATTAATATGGGGGATGAATTACTATAGGGGGGATGAATTACTATATGGGGGGTGAATTACTATGGGGGATGAATTACTATATGGGGGATGAATTACTGTATGGGGGATGAATTACTATGGGGGATGAATTACTATATGGGGGATGAATTACTATAGGGGGGATGAATTACTATAGGGGGGATGAATTACTATATGGGGGATGCATTACTATGGGGGATGAATTACTATATGGGGGGTGAATTACTATAGGGAGGATGAAATACTATAGGGGGGATGAATTACTATAGGGGGGATGAATTACTATATGGGGGATGAATTACTATGGGGGATGAATTACTATATGGGGGATGAATTACTATAGGGGGGATGAATTACTATAGGGGGATGAATTACTATGGGGGATGAATTACTATATGGGGGATGAATTACTATATGGGGGATGAATTACTATGGGGGATGAATTACTATATGGGGGATGAATTACTATGGGGGATGAATTACTATATGGGGGATGAATTACTATGGGGGATGAATTACTATATGGGGGATGAATTACTATGGGGGATGAATCACTATGGGGGATGAATTACTATATGGGGGATGAATTACTATATGGGGGATGAATTACTATGGGGGATAAATTACTATATGGGGGATGAATTACTATGGGGGATGAATTACTATATGGGGGATGAATTTCTATGGGGGGTGAATTACTATGGGGGGTGAATTACTATGGGGGGATGAATTACTATATGGGGGATGAATTACTATATGGGGGATGAATTACTATGGGGGATGAATTACTATATGGGGGATTAATTACTATGCTTACTATGGGGGAATATTACTATACTTACTATGGATGACACATACACATCATTCATCTACTCTTGGTCCGGCCCCCGGGTCCAATATATGAACCCATTGCGGCCCTCAAGTCAGAAAGTTTGCCCACCCCTGCACTAGAGTGACATGGCCTATAAGAGCCCAAAGTTAGAAAAAAAAAAATATGGCTGTCTTTGTAATGAAGACATGGTTACCAACTATGCATTTACCAGACAGCAGAAATGAGTAAATAATGGAAATCCATGATCTAGTGGCATACACTCAGCATTATAAATTAACAAGTAAAAATGGTCCAAAAGACCACTTCCTAGTTAATCAGTCACTCTGAAGAACGGCAGTTCCCCTTTTCCACCAAACCAAGACTTAAGTGTTCTAAGGAAATAAGAGCTTTTGTCATACACCATGATACAATGATGATCCCTATTTTTAAGGACAACTGAAGGCAAAAATTTTTTTTTCATCATGGATAGAGTAAGAGAGGGGTATATTGCCATCTGTGTCCTATTGAGGAGATTTCCCTTCACTCCCTGCCGCATAGCCACATCAAGAAGTGAAGGAAATTTGTCCAAAGTGAGGTAAATCCATGGGAGATACAAGAACATTCCATGTCCCAGTTGGAAGATTTTTTCCCTCTTTTCCTAGTGTCATGACCACTCAAAATTTTCTGTCTCAATCATTTTTTATTAGAACTTTCTAGAACTTGGAACAACTGGGCAATTTCTTAAACAGCACTGCTCATACAGTGTAAATGGTAGACATAGAAACCAAAATGTCTGGGCTGGATTGTTCAGCAAACCTAGTGTGATTTTGGAGGGGAACATAGTATATGAGAAATGAGGGTATCAATGAAAATAAGTCTAACGGCATAACAGTAAATACGTAGTCCAAACCCTGTAACGGAATAGCGACTTATGGATAATCATAACAAAATAACATTTAAGAAACTGGGTAATGGGACCAGGTCGACCCACACCAGCCCAGGGATGTAGCAGGCCTGCATGGAGAATTATATGACAGATCTGACTATAAGAATAGTTGGCACCCATAGGGCCTGCAGCACCATCAGTACATAGCATCTGCAAGGTTCAAAATGTTAAAGTGTATTAAAGCATGTGTTGTGAAGTACCAACACATATTCTGAACAGACATCTTAATCATCTATCAGGGCAAATACCTCTTCAACCAAGTAAAGGTTGCCACAAGACATAAAATAAAGAAGAAGTAAAGAAAAAAAGGGGGGTACAGGAAAAAGACAAGAAGGAATAGAAAGGGGAGGAAGAACCAAGGTAGAGAAAGAAAGAAAGTAGGTCTGACCGGGAGTCTGTCTCTATGACCACTTAAATTTTATATTTTCTTTTACTTTTAGCATTAAAGGTCACCATTACAAACAGAAAGAGTTAATCTGTCCAATAGGGACACAAACAGCAATGAAAACCTGAGGTGTTCTAATCCATCTCAACTATATATAAAGCTATAAAATGTTTTGTCTTCAAATATACTTTAAGACCAGATGGAAGGAATCCAAGCCTCCAGTGACATAAGCAGTCTAGTAGGAAAGTAGAGCGCTTCCTTATTAGGTGCATTGATATTAAAGAAGTGTAGCACTTCCTTACCAGGACAGTAATAAATGATAAAGAACATGGGATTACATATAAAACGTATGGTGAGACCACGTTTAAGGTTGGTGGAGAATCCTTGCCCTCTATGACATAAGTGGCCTAATATGGACATAGCACACTTTCTTAACGGGGGCTTTCTTATTAATTTACTACTTTATGTCACCTAAGAAGAGTTTCTTATCAAATAATGGCCTTAAAAACAGGATCCCTGCTGGATCCCGACTAGTAATCAGAGGTAACCAGGAAAAGTAGGCTCCTCAAGCCCTTTGATGAACCACTACTCAGTGCAAGCCATGTGGATTTACTGTAAGTATGGACATTATATATTGCTCACCTCTACCAGGCAGGATTGGCAAACAGACTGGCATGATTATGTGATAGGAAGCAATGGGATGAATACCACCTATACACCATCTTGCCTTGGTCTCCAAGCTTAGCCCATATCTCTAGCACTGTGTCCATTAGCTCAGATTGGCAATGGTAGTTAGGAACCTGAAAAACATTTTTTTTTTGTTCTTTGGGATTTTTACAAAAGTTGTGCACAAATTGACTGAAGACAATGGGAGTTGAATGTAAAAAAATGGGCTAGGCTAATATGCAAAGGATTGTCAAACAAATGGCATGAGGGACTGGGCACTACATGTACCAAAGCAAAAAATGTTTTCAGAATTCTGGTTGACCGTGAGAAGCAAGTTTAGTAATGGTTAAAACAAAACATTAAAAACTAAAAATTACATTGTGAAGTGACAAATCTGTACAATGTACACAACTTACTACAGCAACACCGACATTTACAAAGAAAAAAGTGTGTTCACATTTCCTAGATGACGATCTGATAAAACTGTTAATGGGGGACCCCCATAAAAAAAACAACATGGGGTTACCAATTAATCTATTCATTCTGGCATGGATATTAAGGGGTAATGGAACTCCACACAAAAATAAAAAAAAGCATTAGGTTTCTCACAACAGTTCATACTAGACCCTTATCCAAGAATGCAGTCTGGCATTCTAGCAAAGGTGGATGAGCTGCACACCCACTACTCCTACTCCTGAGCAGGTCACATGCTCTTAGCATGTGGGTCACCTTGCTTGGGGTGATTCCTGTGGCAAAGCACCTTGTCCTCATAATAATGAGGACAAGGGCCTCTCCCCCACAACCCTGGCCTGGCTGTGGGGGGGCTGTGGGAATGAAACTTATTGGAACCTGGAACTCCCTTAGCAATAAGGGGGCACCCAGATACCACCCTCCCATGTGAATGAATTAAGGGTCACACGGTGTACATCCACTATCATTTACATCTTCCAGTGATGTAGATCCATGTCAATCCTGATACCTGAGACCTGCTAACCCACTGAAAGGAAAAACCCACTGACCACCAACACACTTCTGGTCCTGTTGCTCCATTCCCACCAATTGACAGGTCTGGCAGATGACAGCTGATATATACAAAGGGGCAGATTGCTATTCAACCCCCAAAATGCTGCATCACCATGCTGCAACCATGTGAAATACACTTGGTTGTGGACAGGGCTTTTTTTCTGAGAGAATTGGTGCAGGAACTTCCCCCTAGGTCACTTCTTGTCTCCCCCCCCCCACACCTCCAAGCACTATCGCACGGTTCCACCCCCTACTCACCTTCCAGCACTGCCCTTTTAGAAAGTACAGAAACAAGTATCATTTTGTGGGGCTAAGTAATTTGCATGGAATTTGGTAATGTAAAACAGATCTGCAGCCAACAGCAATAGACCCCCCCAGCAACAATGGATCCCCACAACAAAATACCACCACATCAACCATAGACCCCAGCAGCAACAACAGATCTCCCAGCAGCCAATGTCAATAGAATGTCTAGCAACTGGAAAGAATAGACCCCTCCCTCAAAAGTGTATCCCTTCCAGCAACAGTTGACCCCTTCCCCAGCAGCAATAGACCTACCCAGCAATAATAGACTGCCACACAAAAATATATATCCACCAGTGACAATAGATCCCCCAGCAGCCAGCATTATAAACATTTCATCACATCCCAGCACCTCTTGCCATTACATACATTCAGTGCTGGAGGTGCCGGCACTGCATTCCCCCGCATGCCCTAGTTGTGGGGCAGTTGCAGTGCGGCCACATTCATCTGAATGGTTTGTGTTCAGCAAGTGGTAGTGCCTGCTGAACATGACAGCGGGTATAACCCCTGCCCCATCTGCAAAGCATCGCAGCTGCATGTTTGCAACCCAGGCCACTGTTTCTGCAGTTAAAAAGAAGCAAGTTGGGGGGTTGGTAAAATCACTGCTCAGCCATGCAGTTTTGCCATTCCTCAACCTGATGTGTGAATCAGCCTTTGGACAGTGGTGTTTTGAGGATAAAAATACTTTTAAAGGGTGCCATGACTGAGAAAAGGTTGAAAAACACTGATCTATGCTGTGATAATTATGCAGTTTTGAAATGATTGTACTGAAAACACTGCATCCTAAGTGTCAGAATACAAAGATGAATAAAAATGGCATGATAAATGTACTAATATGTGTGTGCATGTACCATACACCCATACTAAGCTAAATAACAAATACACGCTCAGCAAAGTGTTTGCATCCTTTTGTTCTGCATCACATGGAATGAACGTTGATAGTGGAGGCAATCTGCTGCAGTGACTGCAGCCTCATTTCATTTGATAACTTGCTTGTTGATAGTGACTATGTAGCCTACATTAGAAAGCACATTTGGCATTTTCAGCCTGTCTGCCCTAAATATTTGTATATGCATGCATGGGGTTTAATCTACATCCAAATCTTTTTGTCTTTTAAATGTTTACCAAGCAAAGTCAATTAAGGGTGAATTCATTACTAGTTAACTACATGAAATGTCAATCCAATCATGTTTGAACAAATGGCCAAAAATAGTTTTGTGTGAGTGAAAAAACAGAATCACGGCATCAGCAATCATTGACTTGTTGAGAGGATTTAACCCGGCCATACATTGATCAAAATTCGTCTGGTTCAGCAGGCTATCGATGGTTCTATCTATCAACTTCTGTCCAGCCAGCTTCTTGTTTTTTTTCTGAATTATCAGTACTTCTGGCTATAGTCAGCAACAGGGGTGGACTGAACATTCGAGCACTCGGGCACTGCCCAAGGGCCTGGGATCACTAGGGGGCCCCATGAAATGCCCCTGGTACCTTGTATAGGCTTTTTGGGGTGTGCTTTGAGTGTGGGCAAGGACACAGGGGCCCCATAATCCCCTATTGCCCGGGGGCCCCATGATTTGTCAGTCCACCCTGGCCAGCCACACTGATCATTGTATTCTGATGTCAGAGACGGTTCCGCCACCGTGAGAACACAATAGCATAGTGATTCCCCTGCTATGTGAGGAAGGGGGCAGCATTGTCACCACTTTTTTCATTCAACCCACTAGTTGAACCAAAAAAAATGCATAATGTATGGCCTGCCTTATGCAGTCCATAAACGGGTCGAAAATCGGTCGATTTTTAGAAAAAAAAAAAACGAAAAATCGGTCGTTCGGTCGGCCGATGTTACCAGCAACGGTAAAAAAAATTCGGTCGACAATATTATAAAGTTCACCCCATAACATCTGTCCCTTGCAGGGCACGGATTTTTTATCGGTAAAACGCTCGGCTGATTTGCCCATCATTGCCGGGAAAATCGGCCGCAAATTTTCCAACATGACCGATAAAAAAAAATGTGCAAAAAACCCGAAAAACGGCCAACCAATTATCCCACTAACAGTGAGAAAATCGGCCGATTTTTTTTTTTGGTCGAAAAATGGCCGATTAGCGACCCGTCTATGGCCGGCATTAGCTGTTCCCAGAAGACCAGATACCACAAAACAATAAGCAGTTCTCACATGGCACATAGCTAAAAAGCCACACGCTATTTATTACCCCCTATTTACAGTACCCATATGGAAAAAAATATATTTGAAATATATTTTAAAAATATTCTTCCCAAATATATTGGCAATGCTACAAATTTGTCCATATTCAATATATTTAAAAAAAAAAAAAAAATATATATATATATATATATATATATATATATATATATATATACTGCATGTTGAAATGCGTTTTTTATATATTACAAAATATATGAAAAATATTTTTAAAATATATATTTTTTAAATATATTCTTCAGATTTTTTTAACATATAAAAACGTCATTTTAACATATATTTGTACACATATTTCTAAATGCATTCCAAAAATCTAGATTTGTATTTTTAAAGACATACAGTATATTTGAAATGTATTTTTAAAAATATTATTATTATTATTATACAGTATTTATATAGCGCCAACAGTTTGCTCAGCACTGTACATTACAATGGGAGACATTACACGAGACAGTACAATAACAATACAGTGCGAAACACGAGGGGTTCGAGGGCCCTGCTCCTTGGAGCTTACAATCTAGGATGTTTCATATATTTTGTAATAAAAACTAATTTCAACATGCAGTATACAGTATATATATATATATATATATATATATATATATATTGAAATATATTGAATATGGCCAAAATTGTAGCATTTCAACTATGTCAATATATTTGGGAGGAATATTTTTATAATATATTTCAAATATATTTTTCTTCCATATGGGTATATAGTGTCAGTTTTTAATGTATATCTAGCCAGAACGAAATATTTTGTTATTGAACCCTGCCAGATTTCTTTCTTTTTTTGTTTTCCGTTGAGGCAGATTTAACATAACTTCCCATCTAGTTGAAACAACAGGAAGCGAGAGAAAATTTCTCCAAAGTAAGGGGAAATCACCTATGCAAGAGTTGTCACTGGAAGAGGATTGTTTTCACTGTAGGATTTCCCCTCACATTCTGTTCTACCGAGAAGCATACAATTTAGGGTTTCCCATCAATTTCTGTTTCAGTGACAAGGGGCACCCAGAAAGATAGAGAGTGGATCTAGTCAGCGGAGGCAGGGATGTCAACAAAATCATGATTGTGGTTCTACAGCATTGATTCTCCAAGTGGTGGGGGGGGACACTGTGGCATTGCACGTAATGTGGATATCCTAAGTGTAGCAGCCAGGGGCGGACTGACAACTCATGGGGCCCTCGGGCAATAGGGGATCATGGGGCCCCTGTGTCCTTGCCCAAACTCAAAAAAGCCTATGAAAAAGGTACCAGGGGCATCTCATGGGGCCCCCTACTGACCCTGGGCCCTCGGGCAGTGCCCGAGTTTCCAAATGGTCAGTCCGCCCCTGGTAGCAGCACCACTGCAGGTAGCGTGGCTGAGCTGACAAAGATCACTGTCGTAGCACTTTTACTGCCCCACTGTGATCTGATTGGAGAGCAGTCAGGTGACACATCATTGTTCACTAGATCACAGCGCCAGGGGGAAGAAGACAAGCCACAGTATAGACCTAACTGTGTCTGCAGCTTTCACTGACATTACTATACCACTAACAAGGAAAGTGAGTCACCAAAGTACTGTATGTTCTGCATAAAAGAGGAAACTGTGTACAAGGGTCACTTTTAGAGATGAGCGAATTATTCAAAAATTCGATTTGGCTGATTCGCCGAATTTGCGGGAGAAATTCGATTCGATGCAAATTTATTTGCTGCGAATTTAACTTATTAAAAGGGTTTCTAGGCTTCAGAGAGCCTTTATATTAGTGCAGAACACTGTACCTTTAATTTAAATGCCCTTGGAGTCTGCTGGGGAAGAGAAATAATACTGTCAGTCAGTATGACATGCAGATCAGTGCCGTCGATCTTAGAATCACCGCACACTTCACTCATTTGGGCAGTCACGGGGCACGACGAAGAAGAAGAAGAAGAAGAAGAAGAATGAAAAGAAGAAGAAGAAGAAGAATGAAAAGAAGAATGAAAAGAAGAAGAAGAAGAATGAAAAGAAGAAGAATGAAAAGAAGAAGAAGAAGAATGAAAAGAAGAATGAGAAGAAGAATGAAAAGAAGAATGAGAAGAAGAATGAAAAGAAGAATGAAAAGAAGAAGAAGAAGAATGAAAAGAAGAAGAAGAAGAATGAAAAGAAGAATGAGAAGAAGAAGAAGAAGAATGAAAAGAAGAAGAAGAAGAATGAAAAGAAGAAGAAGAATGAAAAGAAGAATGAGAAGAAGAATGAAAAGAAGAATGAAAAGAAGAAGAAGAAGAATGAAAAGAAGAAGAAGAAGAATGAAAAGAAGAATGAAAAGAAGAATGAGAAGAATGAAAAGAAGAAGAAGAATGAAAAGAAGAAGAAGAAGAATGAAAAGAAGAATGAAAAGAAGAAGAAGAAGAATGAAAAGAAGAAGAATGAAAAGAAGAAGAAGAAGAATGAAAAGAAGAATGAAAAGAAGAATGAGAAGAATGAAAAGAAGAAGAAGAAGAATGAAAAGAAGAAGAAGAAGAATGAAAAGAAGAATGAGAAGAATGAAAAGAAGAAGAAGAATGAAAAGAAGAATGAAAAGAAGAAGAAGAAGAATGAAAAGAAGAAGAAGAAGAATGAAAAGAAGAATGAAAAGAAGAAGAAGAAGAATGAAAAGAAGAAGAAGAAGAATGAAAAGAAGAATGAAAAGAAGAAGAAGAGGAATGAAAAGAAGAAGAAGAAGAATGAAAAGAAGAATGAGAAGAAGAATGAAAAGAAGAATGAGAAGAATGAAAAGAAGAATGAAAAGAAGAAGAAGAAGAATGAAAAGAAGAATGAAAAGAAGAAGAAGAAGAATGAAAAGAAGAAGAAGAAGAATGAAAAGAAGAATGAAAAGAAGAAGAAGAAGAATGAAAAGAAGAAGAAGAAGAATGAAAAGAAGAATGAGAAGAAGAATGAAAAGAAGAATGAAAAGAAGAAGAAGAAGAATGAAAAGAAGAAGAAGAAGAATGAAAAGAAGAATGAAAAGAAGAAGAAGAATGAAAAGAAGAAGAAGAAGAAGAATGAAAAGAAGAAGAAGAAGAAGAAGAAGAAGAATGAAAAGAAGAAGAAGAATGAAAAGAAGAAGAATTCCAGTACAGCAAAAAGTGTATCTGCAGAGAGCTCCGCTATTTCTGACAGTTCTCTGACAGTTCCTTCACATTTACAGCGGTTGAAACATTGTATCTATCTATTTCCGAATAAAAACATCTGTATCCTAAATGGAAACAAATAGATACAATGTTTTAACCGCTGTAAATGTGAAGGAACTGTCAGAGAACTGTCAGAAATAGCGGAGCTCTCTGCAGTGACACTTTTTGCCGGCTGATCGGGAAAAATTCGATTCGTGCATCCGAAGTTTGCTAAAATTCGGATTCGGTGTGAATCGAATTTTTCCTAATATTCGAAACGAATTCCACTTCGCCAAGTTCGATTCGCTCATCTCTAGTCACTTTCCTCAAATTTGTCCATTGCTCTCAGAGCATGAAGGTCATCATGATGAACAGAAAATACTTCTGAAGCAGCATCACATGTGCTTATTGAAAGACACTCTGTACGTAGTTTCACATGATATTGCAACCACTTGCCCTCCAGAGGATTTCCTGACCGGGCCATTTTTTGCGATACGGTGCTGCATTATTTTAACTGACAATTGTGCGGTCATTCAACGTTGTACATAAATGAAATTTATGTCCTTTTTTCCCACAAATAGAGTTTTCTTTTGGTGGTATTTGATCACCTGTGCAGTTTTTATTTTTTGTGCTATAAACAAAAAAAAGACCAACAATTTGAAAAAAAAAATATTTTTGACTTTTTGCTATAAAACATATCTAGTAAAAAAATTTTTTACAAATCTAATTTCTTCATAAATGTAGGCCAAAATGTATTCTGCTAGATGTCTTTGCTAAAAAAAATCCCAATACATGTAAATTAATTGTTTTACGTGAAACTTATAGCGTCTACAAATGGCGCTATATATACTTGAATTTCTATTTTTTTTCTGTACTAGTAATGGTAGCGATCAGCAACTTGCAGTGGGACAGCAGGACTGTGGCGGGAATTCTGACATTGGGTGGGAACTGACTAACTGCCATTGACATCTCAATGACACTAATACAGTGATCAGTGCTAATAAAAAGCACTGACACTATACTGATGATACTGAGCAGGAAGGGGCTAACATCTGGGGCAATCAAAGGGTTAACTGTGTGCTCTGTGCTGCTTTACATCATGTGCTGTGTTTTACTAGGAAACCATGCTGCTGTGTATTTCTCTGCTGTGTAGAGAAATACACAGCAGCATGTGCTTGCTGGCAGGAGAGAGACCTGTGTTGTTTAAACACAGGTCTCTCCCCTGTCAGTTTTACTCGGCAATCGCCAGGTGCCGGCGGGGAATCTCCAGCCAGATCCCGGAGATTAGTGTTAATTTTGACGTCAAATTTCGATTTAATTGTAGTCTTAGTCTTTTGACTAAAATGCCATTTTAATTTTAGTTGTATTGTAGTCATCTGAATTGTTTAGTTCTAGTCATATTTTAGTCGACTAAACTCTCCAGTGCATTATAGTCGACTAAAATCTTCAGTACATTTTAGTTGACTAAACTCTAATGGGTTTAATAAAAATGCGATGCATTATTTAAGCATTTCTCTAAAAGTGCCAAACGCATTATATACTCCTAGAGTAAGATGTGATATATAATATCTTTATAAATGAAACCAAGTTTCATAAACAAACAAAAATATTGCTTTTTGACAAACAGAAGTGCAACTTTCAGATCCCATTTACACTTGAGCGTTTTTCAGCTCGAAGCTCAAAAACGCTCAACAAGTAACATCCCATTATTTCCAATGGCCCCTGTTCACACTTGAGCGTTCCGTCGCCTGTTGCTCAAAAAGTACTTGCGCCACTTTTCAGGTAGATCTGAGTGTTTTGTCCCCATAGACTTGAATGGGAAACGCCTGAAGAGTGGAAATTAAAGGGGTTTTTAAAAGCATTTTTTAAATGTTTTATTAGATATTTTCAGCTCAAACAGCAGCTATTTCTATTTCTATTGGCCACAACAAAATCGACTAAATGACAAAAAATCTGCAAAAAAAGCCTATAATATTTGCAAATACGGGCAGCACAGTCGCTAAAAGGTTAGCACTTCCGCCTGGCAGTAATAGGGTCATTGGTTCAATTCTCAACCACGGCACCACCTGCCTGGAGTCTGCATGCGTGCTCCTGCGTGGGTTTCCTCCAGGTACTCCAGTTTCCTCCCACACTCAAAAGCCATGCTGGTAGGTTAATTGGATACTGTCTAAATTGGCCCTAGTATGTGTATGTATGAATGTAAGTTAGAGACCTTAGATTGTACGCCCCTTGAGGGTTAGGGACTGATGTGAATGTACAATATATATATATAAAAGCACTGCGGAAATTGACGATGCTATATAAGTACCTGAAATATATAAATATATTTGCAAATCTGGTGGGTTTCCTCCAGGTACTCCAGTTTCCTCCCACACTCCAAAGACATGCTGGTAGGTTAATTGGATCCTGTCTAAATTGTCCCTAGTATGTATATGTATGAATGTGAGTTAGGGATCTTAGATTGTATGCCCCTTGAGGGTTAGGGACTGATGTGAATGTACAATATATATATGTAAAAGCACTGCGGAAGTTGACGGCGCTATATAAGTACCTGAAATATATAAATATATTTGCAAATCTGTTCAAAGAAACACTCAAAGATGACTGAAAAAGAAGCTTGAAAAAACACCTGAAAAATGCTCAAGGTTAGTGTGAATGGAGCCTAAAATATATATATATAAAAAAAAAAAAGTAACGTAAACTCTATTGGCTATAATGCCATTGCACATATTACCTGAATATATTATCAACATTAAATATCAAGAAAAAAAAATAAGGAAAGTCTTTTTTTTCTTTCAGCAGCTTAATAGATGTGTTAATTTTGATGTAAAATTTCAATATAGTTTTCGTTGTAGTCTTTTGACTAAGTTCCAGTTCACACTGCTGCGTATTCTATGTGGATCAGATACGTTCAGAAAGGCAAAGGTTCGTATGTAATGCCCCAAGAGGCCTGTTCACATATATGCGGTGCGTATGTGATGTGGATGAAAAAAGGGTCCTGTGCGAGTTTAGTGTGGGTGTGGTGCGAATTTCATCTCCTGCTATGCCCAGACCCCTTAGAAATCACATTCAATTTTCACCTGTCACAGTAGAAATCACACCGTGAAACCACATCAGATTGACACTGCATCAGTGCACAAAAAATGCCATTTTAGTTTTAGTCATTTGAATTGTTTTAGTTTTAGTTGTATTAAAAATAGTGTTAATTTCGTTGACGGAAATATTTTAGTTGACAAAATGAACACTGATACTCAGCGAGGCCAGGAATGAATGTACATTAGCTTTTAAGCTGATAGACAAGTGGATAATAAGTGACTGGTTATGGGAAGTATGCCTTATTAGGAGAGAATAAATATTTACAATGCCAAAAGGAAGAATGAGGAACAAAACTGAATAAAAGATACCAGTCATTTAATAAGTGGCATTTCAAAGTCTCTGATTCACAAACGTAGAGCTAGGCCACTTATATCTAGGTAAATGTTTAAGTTCTATTGTTAACAGAGGATAAAAACATGCATCTAACAATGCCTTCTCCCTAGATTGACAATACAATTGTGTCTCAGTTCCTCCTCCAGTGAACTAAAGGCACATTGAAGCCAGCTATACATGGTTCAAATCTCGGCTGGTTCAGCAGGAATGGTCCAGATTCGAACCATGTATGATCAGGCTGAATGCATCCAAGTTGATCAACTGATTCATTTTGTACCCAAACTTAATTTTGTGCCCAACTTGGGTACCCATATACCCAAGTTGATCAATTTTTCAATTGATCAACTTGGGTACAACCAGCCTGCCGAATTTTAAATGCTATTAACACTAGCAGCTTTTATAGCTACTAGCAATAATCACTGTCTTCTCCCAGCAGGGATGGCTTCCCCAGCCCCTCCACTGGGAAAACACAATGGCTCCACAGGAGGGGCACAGTCAGTGTTGGTGGGGGAAAGGAGCAAATTTCTTTCTTGCAACCTGTGGTTGCAGGAAAGAAATTTGCTCTGTGTAAGGCCTGCCTAACACAGGAAGAGTGTTACTGGCCAGATCACTGTGTAAAATGAAGGGGAAAAAAAGACTAAAAAAATGCAGTCACCACATTTAAATGATATTAACCTCCTTAGCGGTATTCCCGAGTGTAGCTCGGGGTAAAATTTGAGTACCAAGAGCAGTAACCCCGAGCTACACTCGGGCTTACCATGCTGCGTTGCTCAGGGGGTCCCTGCAGCACTTACCTTGTCTTTCGCTCCCGCGATGTGTCCCCTGCAGCGTCCCCAGCCATCTCCTCCGGCCGATGCCGGCATCCGGCTTCCGTATTCCGGTCCCTGTGACGTCGGGACGTACGGGCGCCGGAGCCGACGGGAAATTTGAATTTTTTTAAAAATTTCATTTTTGCTGTCATTGCTGTTTCAATGCATTTCACATATATTTGGTCCCCACTGCTTTGTCCTGTGCCCTGCCTGCATTTTGACTCTTCTTTCTGCCTGGAAACTTAGAAAAGTCCATGGCGTCCAAAAAGCGTCCCTTTATGTCAAAAGCGGTTTTAGAACAGCGATAGTAAATCAGAACCACTTGCAGAATTGAGTGATAATGATTCAAGGGGAAATTCGTCATCAGACACTGAAAACGATTTTGCGACTTTGCTCAGCTATGTGCGAATTTGCCTCTGTTTTTCAAATTTCAGTGTTTTTGGTTTGATTATATTATTGAATTAAATGTATTATTATTATATTATTATTTTTTATGATTATTTATTAAATTATAATTTATGATTTCATGTTTAAAGTTTTATCATATCCGGAATGTTTACTAGACTCTTGTTCGTACAGATTTCAGTGACTTATTCCTAAAAATTACAGCCTACAATAAAAAACTACATATTTCCATGCAAAAAAATGTACCGCTTTCAGCACAAAAAATCGGAAACAATCATACCGCCTAGGAAGTTAAAGGCTTTTATTATTATAAACAAACAAGAGGTATACTTACCTTCTTTGTGCAATATATGCAGTATCTCCCAGAAGTGAGTACACCACTCACATTTTTGTAAAGTTTTATTATATCTTTTCACGTGACAACACTGAAGAAATGACACTTTGCTACAATGTAAAGTAGTGAGTGTACAGCTTGTATAACTGTAAATTTTCTGTCCCCTCAAAATAACTCAACACAGCCATTAATGTCTAAACCACTGGCAACAAAAGTGAGTACACCCCTAAGGGAAAATATCCACATTGGGCCCAATTAGCCATTTTCCCTCCCCGGTGTCATGTGACTCATTAGTGTTACCAGATCTTGTGTGTGAATGGGGAGCAGGTGTGTTAAATTTGGTGTTATCGCTCTCCCTCTCTCATACTGGTCACTGGAAGATCAACATGGCACCTCATGGCAAAGAACTCTCTGAGGATCTGAAAAAAGAATTGTTGCTCTACATTAAGATGACCTAGGCTATAAGAAGATTGCCAAGACCCTGAAACTGAGCTGCAGCACAGTGGACAAGACCATACAGCGGTTTAACAGGAGAGGTTTCACTGATCGACCAAAGAAGTAGAGTGTATGTGCTCAGCGTCATATCCAGAGGTTGTCTTTGGGAAGCTGCCAGCATTGCTGCAGAGGCTGTAGGGGTGGGGGGTCAGCCTGTCAGTGCTCAGACCATACGCCGCTTACTGTAGTCCCAGAAGGAAGCCTCTTCTAAAGATGATGTACAAGAAAGCCCGCAAACAGTTTGCTGAAGACAAGCAGACTAAGGACATGGATTACTGGAAACATGTCCTGTGGTCTGATGACACCAAGATAAACATATTTGCTTCAGATAGTGTCAAGCGTGTGTGGTGGCAATCAGGAGTACAAAGACAAGTGTGTCTTGCCTACAGTCAAGCATGGTGGTGGGAGTGTCATGGTCTGGGGCTTCATGAGTGCTGCCAGCACTGGGGAGCTACAGTTCATTGAGGGAACCACGAATGCCAACATGTACTGTGACATACTGAAGCAGAACATGATCCCCTTCCTTCGGAGACTGGGCCGCAGAGCAGTATTCCAATATGATAACGATCCCAAACACACCTCCAAGACGACCACTGCCTTGCTAAAGAAGCTGAGGGTAAGGGTGGTGGACTGGCCAAGCATGTCTCCAGACCTAAACCCTATTGAGCATCTGTGCGGCATCCTCAAATGAAGGTGGAGGAGCGCAAGGTCTCTAACATCCACCAGCTCCATGATGTCATCATGGAGAAGTGGAAGAGGACTCCAGTGGCAACCTGTGAAGCTCTGGTGAACTCCATGCCCAAGAGGGTTAAGGCAATGCTGGAAAATAATGGTGGCCACACTAAATACTGACACTTTGGGCCCAATTTGGACATTTTCACTTAGGGGTGTACACACTTTTGTTGCCAGTGGTTTAGACATTAATGGCTTTGTGTTGAGTTATTTTGAGGGGACAGCAAATTTACACTGTTATACAAGCTGTACACTCACATTGTAGCAAAGTGTCATTTCTTCCGTGTTGTCACATGAAAAGATATTATTATACAGGATTTATATAGCACCAACAGTTTGCTCAGCACTTTACAATAGAACGATATAATAAAATATTTACAAAAATGTGAGATACTGTATATACTGTAAATGCATTGACTAGGCTAGCCATAGAAAGACCACAAATACAGTGATTTTTTTTCTTTCAGCCATCAGACCAGAGACAGGATCTTACAACCAATCTTAAAGGAAGGCTTGCTGTGTCTTACAAGTGTATACATCTGCATTATATACAGTGGGGATCGAAAGTTTGGGCACCCCAGCTAAAAATTTGTATTAATGTGCGTAAAAAAGCCAAGGAAAGATGGAAAAATCTCCAAAAGGCATCAAATTACAGATTAGACATTCTTTTAATATGTCAACAAATGTTAGATTTTATTTCCATCATTTACACTTTCAAAATAACAGAAAACAAAAAAATGGCGTCTGCAAAAGTTTGGGCACCCTGCAGAGTTAATATCTTGTACTGCCCCCTTTGGCAAGTATCACAGCTTGTAAACGCTTTTTGTAGCCAGCCAAGAGTCTTTCAATTCTTGTTTGAGGTATCTTTGCCCATTCTTCCTTTCAAAAGTCTTCCAGTTCTTTGAGATTTCTGGGCTGTCTGTCACGCACTGCTCTTTTAAGGTCTATCCATAGATTTTCAATTACGTTGAAGTCAGGAGATTGTGAAGGCCATGGAAAAAACTTCAGTTTACGCCTCTTGATGTAATCCCGCCTCTTGATGTAATCCTGGATTTCGAGGTGTGCTTAGGATCATTATCCATTTGTAGAAGCCATCCTCTCTTTAACTTCAACTTCTTCACAGATGGCATCAAGTTACCATCCAAAATTTGCTGAAATTTTATTGAATCCATTTTTCCTTCTACTCGTGAGATGTTCCCTGTGCCACTGGTTGCAACACAACCCCAAAGCATGATTGATCCAACCCCATGCTTAACAGTTGGACAGAGGTTCTTTTCATTAAATTTTGTGCCCCTTCTTCTCCAAACGTACCTTTGCTCATTCCGGCCAAAAAGTTCAATTTTAACCTCATCGGTCCACAGAACTTGTTTCCAAAATGCATCAGGCTTTTCTATATGTTCATTTGCAAAGTTCAAACGATGATTTTTGTGGTGAAGACGTAGAAGAGGTTTTCTTCTGATGACTCTTCCATGAAGACCATATTTGTACAAGTATCTCTTTATAGTGGAATAGTGTACCACAACTCCAGTGTTTGCCAGATCTTTCTGAAGGGATCGTGCAGTCAAACATGGGTTTTGAATTGTTTTTCTCACAATCCTGCGAGCTGTTCTGTCTGATATTTTTCTTGGTCTTCCAGATCTTGCTTTAACTTCCACTGTTCCTGATGACTGCCATTTCTTAATTACATTCCGAACAGAGGATATTGACATCGGAAACGCTTTGCTATCTTCTTATAGCCTTCTCCAGCTTTGTGAGCGTCAACTATTTTCAGTTTCAGTTTTCTAGACAACTGCTTAGAAGAACCCATGGTGCTGATTGTTGGAGCAAGGTCAGATGAGTCTGGGCATTTAAAACCTTTGAGATTGACATCACCTGGTCTTCCCAGACAATGATTGAGAACAATCCATGACACTGGCAGGTCTCAGCTTTGCAAAGGGGGCAGTGCATGCTATAAATTCTGCAGGGTGCCCAAACTTTTGCAGAAGCCATTTTTTTGTTTTCTATTATTTTGAAAGTGTAAATGATGGAAATAAAATCTAACTTTTGTTGACATATTATAAGAATGTCTAATCTGTAATTTGATGCCTTTTGGAGATTTTTCCATCTTTCCTTGGCTTCTTTATGCACATTAATACAAATTTTTAGCTGGGGTGCCCAAACTTTTGATCCCCACTGTATATCTAACTCCCTCAAAAAAGAATTATATATTACAGCTGCTTTCCAGTCCTAAGATTTGGTGTCTACATTTATTTTAACTTTTCAGGTTAAGAACATTTTCTGCACGAACAGAAAATGTCTGTTGATCTTGTTGCAGTATTCTTGTCACTGTCGCTCAGCCTAAATGGAAGCACAAAGAACCTTATCTTTTGGTGTGTAAACTAATAGTCCCATCCATCATGTAATGGAGATTAATAGAGAAGTGCTGCTACAGGGTGGCAGGAATGCGCAAAGTCACGTATATATGTGATTTGCATTTCCGGGTAGGGGGCACAAACTCCCTACCCATGCCACTATTGGTTCCTCAGCATGTCATTCACCAGGTCCCGGCCGCCGATTCTCAGCCGGGACTCAGTGATCGTCAGCAGAGAGAGGTCTGTCTGTAAACAACACAGATCTCTCCCCTGTCAGCACGAACATGCACAGCAAAGCAATACAAAGCAGCATGTCTACATAGTAAAACACATACAGCACACTATGTAAAACACAGCACAGCACACAGTTAACCCTTTGATCGCCCCAGATGTTAACCCCTTCCTGCCCAGTGTCATTAGTACAGTGACAGTGTTTTTTATAAGCACTGATCACTGTATTAGTGTCACTGGAGATGTCAGTGGCAGTTAGTTCCCACCCAGTGTCAGAATGCCCACCACAGTCCCACAGTCCTGCAATAAGTCGCTGATCTCCGCCATTACTATTAAAAAAATAAATAAATAAAAATTCCAGTACATATACTGCCATTTGTAGACGCTATAACTTTTATGTAAACCAATTAATTTACACATATTGGGATTTTGTTTTAGCAAAAGTCATGTAGCAGAATACATTATGGCCTAAATTTATGAAGAAATTTTATTTTAACATTTTTTTACTGGATATGATTTATAGCAAAAAGTCAAAAATATTGCTTTTTTTTTTTTCAAAATTGTCAGTCTTTTTTGTTTATAGTGCAAAAAATAAAAACCGCAGAGGTGATCATATACCACCGAAAGAAAGCTCTATTTGTAGGAAAAATTGGCACAAACTTTATTTGGGTGCAGCATTGCATGACCGCGCAATTGTCAGTTAAAATAACGCAGAGCTGTATCGCAAAAAATGGCCCGGTCAGGTGGGGGGGTAAATCCTCTGGAGGGCAAGTGGTTAAAAAAAACTAGTCTGAAAACTAGTCTATGTGACAACCATGTTTTCCTTCATAGATACGGTAGAGGAAAGAGAGTAAATATGAAGGGACAAGAAGTGTCACAGGCGGGGGGGGGGCTGACAACTCATGGGAACCCCGGGCAATAGGGGATCATGGGGCCCCTGTGTCCTTTCCCAAACTCAAAAAAGCCTATGAAAAAGGTACCAGGGGCATCTCATGGGGCCCCCTACTGACCCCAGGCCCTCGGGCAGTGCCCGAGTTTCCAAATGGTCAGTCCGCCCCTGGTCACAGGATTACTCATTAAAAAAAAAAAAAAAAAAAAATAGAAACTAATGCAGTCACTACATCTTAGTACTGGTAAACTACAATATATTACATTATGGTTTTGGGTCTAGAAGTACGCTTTATATATTTTTAGCTACATAAGTGATTAAACAGTTCTGGTGATTGGGATTTGCTGATTTGTGGATATAGTGATGCGTTAAAGTGACCACATGTGGACAGACATTGCTGCTTCAAACAGACAATCTTGCAGCAACCACTCTGATTTTGATGCTAGAATGATAAATTGTCATTTGTTTCCATATGTAGGAGCAGCTTTAAATTTCCATATTAGCCTGCTGTTTTGAACAAGGTGTATCTTGGGAACAGGCATTAAGAAGCGTGAGGGCTGCATTTTCAGAACTGACAGGTGCTGCATCTTATGTTTATTTCAGATGGTGCAGAATGCAGAAAAGAGAACACTTTGCATACAGCTCTTGTGTGTTGATCCATTGCCACTAAACACACAATACCATCCCCAAGGAAACACTGGCAGAGAATGCACACCAAGAACCCCATTTTACTGCACACATGCACAGAGCCTTATTCTGTCATTTGCAGTTATATAATCCATACATTTAAGTTTATCCACTTGGCCTGGTACAGTTCAGTGAATGTTGTCAATGTGAGGCTTGATACATTTGTTGCTGCAGCGAAAGTCTCCGTGAATTGTGTGTAAAGACTAGGACCACCTGAATCCTCTTTTCTCAATATGATCAAGGAACAATGAAATCATTGATTGGCAAGTTGAACCTGTGATACTTTTATTGGATGCTAGAAGTTTATTTATTTCAGGTACTTATATAGTGCCGTCAATTTACACAGCGCTTTACATATATATTGTACAGTCACATCAGTCCCTAACCCTCAAGGGGCATACAATCTAAGGTCCCTAACTCACATTCATACATACACATACTGGGTCCAATTTAGACAGGAGCCAATTCACCTACCAGCATGTCTTTGGAGTGTGGGAGGAAACCAGAGTACCCGGAGGAAACCCACGCAAGCACAGGGAGAACATGCAAACTCCAGGCAGGTGGTGCTGTGGCTGGGATTTGAACCAACGACCCTAGTACTGCCAGGCGGAAGTGCTAACCATTTAGCCACTGTGCTGCCCCAGAAGTTTCTTTTATTTTACAAACTTAACTTTCTCCTAAAGTAGATTTTATCAGCTCAAATTCAGTTAAACCTAAATTGCTTAATTATCTCGAGCTAAAAAATGTTTTGCAGAAATCCACTGAAGGAGAAAATCTCTAGCAGCAGAAAAGCTGTAAGCTTCTCTTGCAGAACTATTAAAATACCTGGAAGATATGATATACTGTATAGCCAACATTCTAGACTATAGATTGAAAGCTGAACTTCAACATCAGGGCATGCACGTATGTATTTAATTAAAAAAAAATCTTGCTAAGAGGAGGAGAGAGCAGGGAGATGACCTCATCAGGCTGTAGCCGTTAATTACAGGCCAGGGTCAGGGAAGAGACCAGGCTCTATTGCTTGATTGAATGCAGACACTGTTCCGCTGATGATTTTCCATATGGAGCCTTCAATTTTCAATCAAAGTTTTTTGAGTTGGTGGACATATTGAACATTAATAAAAAAAAACCCCAACTCACCAATGTTCCTCCAGACTTTTCTCCCAAATACAAACTTTACTTCTATCTACGTTTACAAGTGTCATGCTGTAAAATAGATCATTTGTTGAAGTGTTGAAGATGTTGAAGTGTAATACATACATGCGTTTTCTCGCTATCTCTCTTGTATTGCTAAAAATTCATAAACCGTAACAAGGTTTCCCATAAGAAAGCATTGAAAACCAATTAATCCATTCTGGAGGTCAGAAAAAAGTAAAAAAAAAGTCTTTTATCTGTTCAAAACTTTTTATAAAGTGCACTTTAAAGGCATAGTACTGTACAGGGACATCATTAAAAAAACAAATCGTAAATGCATTACAAACCAATTAATCTGTTACGGAGGTCAGAAAAAAGTAAAAAAAAGTTTTATCTGTTCAAAACTCTTTATAAAGTACACTTTAAAGGCATAGTACTGTACAGGGACATGATTAAAAAAAAATCGTAAATGCATTGAAAACCAATTAATCTGTTCGTATTGCGATAAAAATTTGTAAACCGAGGCATTATTTTCAATGGATTTTGTTAACCAAGGCGTTCGTAAACCAAGGTATGCCTGTATATATATATATATATATATATATATATATATATACGCACACATACAGTATATATGGAATGCATGAAGAACTGAGAAGCATGTGCACTCCTGCACTCAGGTTTGCACCTAGCCAAAACTTTAAAAATGCAAATTAATGAAATACTTGTGAGCCACTAGAAGTTTTCTTACTTATAAAGCAATAAATTCAGTGTATGAAAATACTAATAATATTGAATTTATGAATAAAGTGAACGACTAATAAATCAATTGACGTGCTTGATTAAATAATTAAATATTTAGATCGCCAGGTACTTTTTACACCCTCTCCAGGTGTATGGATGTTAATTTCATATATCTATATTGTACCGCGCTCCAAAATTAATAAATCTAAGTGCTCTAAATAAATAAATAAATATTGTATATAACTAAAAATTCAATAATAATCTATATCCATAATACTTAAATTCATAATTGCATAATACTTGAATCCATGATTGAAGTGAATCAAAAAAATTTCATTAATATTTGTAAATCAATGCATAAAAAACTGCGTGCCTGAAAAACTATTAAAAAGTGAAAAAATATATAATGATATATAATGAAAATATAAAAAATAAATAAATTAAAATAAACTGGAAGAAAATTTTGTATGAATTAATAATAGTTCAGTTCATACGAATTGAGATGGTAATGTGAATCAATCTGATTGGCGTGGTAAGTCTATGTTCATGACATGAACCTCTCTCTCCTTCCTCCTCTCCTTTCTCCTCAATTCAGCTTTTCTCAATTAGGACTTTCTCCTCTATCTGCTTGGCTTATTCCTCCATGAACGATACATACATAGAAAAGGGAAAAAGGAACATAGTGTCTTATCCTGAGTAAAAATGTTTAATGAGCTTCTGATCTCCCACTCACATGGTATCAGCAAAAGTAACGCTTTTGTGTAAATAAATCCAGGTCCTCCTGCAAACAGCCCTGCAGGTGTGTGTGTGTTCACTCGCTATACTCGCCGTTTCCTCTGTGGATGCGTGATGACGTCACCGCCCCTCCCCTGGATTTATTAATTTTGGAGCGCGGTACAATATAGATATATGAAATTAGCCAAAACTTTATGTGCAGTCACAAGAAAAGACATGTACACACTGGCTAACAGGTATTCCTTGATATTGCCCCTTCTTAAGGGCAGCCTCCGGGTGCCCAACCAAACCCATTTGCTGGCTGAAGGAGGAAATAGGCTTGTAACAACCATGGAGAGTGGATACTAGTGGATGGTTCCTAGAGGTTCTCCTCCAGACCAAAGCCTTTTCATTTGATGAGGAACTGGGTCTGACTTCTTTTCGTCCTGCAGTCCAGGGTGCCACCAAGTTGAATTTCCTTTTAATCAAAATGGGCCCATGTATCTTGGGCCAAGGTTCTTTAAAGTACAAGTTAATCTCAGATTTGCTGTAGGCAGCCATGCCTTATCCTTTGGTTTTAAATGCATGTTTCCCCTTCTCTTTATATCTAAGAATTTCTTGCCACCCTACAGGCTTAGTGATGGCTTCTTATAAAAATGGGTTATTGGGACTGAAAAACTTCAGTATATAATGCAGAGACAGGACAGAAGATCCCAGGGCACATTACCATAATTAGCATAGCAAGAGGACTGCTTGGTTGCCAATAGATGGAATTATCATAAGCAAACTCCACCAATGGGAGGAGAGATACCTAAGCATCCTGTGAAAACTAAGAAAAGAATTGAAAGTATTGTTCAAGGGTCTGCTTCATTTTTTCTGTTTGGCCATTTGTTCGTGGGTGGTAAACAGTGGGTAAATGCAGCTCAATGTTCAAGGTTTCATACAAGACCTTCCAGAATCTGAAGGTAAACTGTCTATTTAATAAAAGCACAAGCAGTCTCAGAAGCAAAGGGAGTACCTTTCAAGGGCATGAGGTGCATCATTTTAGACAAGCTGTTGATAATGACAAAAGTGGTAGTGAATCCTTCCAATGGGGGTAATTCTACAATAAAGTCCACAGAAATCATGCTCCAGAGTTTTTCAGGTACTGGAAGAAATTCCAACAGACCCTAAATTCTGGCTATATCTGACCTATTTCTTGAGTGCACAGTACAACATTTGAACATAGTTCCTACAGTGTCGTAAACTGCAAGGTGATCCAACGTAGGATGATCATGACACATCTTAAGGACAGCAACCCAAGCTGTGTTGCTCAGAAACAAAGATTATTTATTTTTGCAAATAGAAACCCTCCCTCTGTTGAAGGTGCAAGCCCCGAAGAGGTCTGCGGCATTCTCTCTTAATTGTGATACAAGGTTATCTTGAAGAAGTAGAAAGTTCTTAGCTGGTAAGATGGTGCCAGGTTCAGAGGGCAAAATTGGATCATTAAACAGGAAAAGTGCATCTGCAGGAAAGTGCCTCTGGTTTGCAGTTCTTTTTTTTTTTATAGATGATAGTATGTTAAGTGAAACACTAAAATAAAAGTGCCCAACTTGCCTGACAGGATCCTAAACATCTTGCAGTCCTTGCAGTGGAACTCTACCAGGGGCGGACTGACCATTTGGAACTGCCTGAGGGCCTGGGGTCAGTAGGGGGCCCCATGAGATGCCTCTGGTATCTTTTTCATAGGCTTTTTTGAGTTTGGGCAAGGACACAGGGGCCCCATGATCCCCTATTGCCCGGGGGCCCCATGAGTTGTCAGTCCGCCCCTGAACTCTACCCTTTTTTTTAAGTACCTTTCCTGCCTCTTCCCCTCCCTCTTACTCATTAGTTTAAAAAAATTAAAAAGTATAAACACTTTTTTCTTGTTTTTGTTTTTGAAATCCTGGCCTAGGCAGACATGCTGCAGGTCTTTACCAGTCTTCTGATAGAGACCCTCATGGTGTGCCTGCTCATCCATGACATCTCGCAAACTGCCAATTGGGATCTGTGATGTAGCATCCAAGAATCCATTTGCTGTTTGAATAGCAGGGACCGCCTGAATTTGTGAACTCCTGTCACTGTGTTGTATGGTGTGGATTCTACTTGGAATTTTTTTTGATTTTCCTATTCAGTGTGCAGAGACATCCTATTCATTTTACAGTACACTGTTGGTTGTGAGCTGGGCTGGCATCTGGTATTAGGATTGTTGTAGTGGGCATCTTAGACCTACTTGGAGCAATGCAGCTACTTGTTAGTCCTTTTAGGTAGCTTCAGGGAAACCGGAGGGCTATGTGAGCTTGTACCTGAGCCAGCTAGCTAACAGATGCTCCTTGATGCCTGTATAACCTTCATTTCACAATCTGCAGTTTAAAGTTTTACCCTCTCCCTGTAGGGAGTGATGCGGGGAAAAGGAAATGGGAGCAACTGGGAGGGAAGGCCACAACCTGAAGTTTAAACTTTTATTCCCTCCCTGCAGCCAAAGGGGTAATGCAAGAAAAAATGAAATGGGAGCACCTGGGGAGGAAGGCTAGCATTATATTGAGCTTGATGCTTTGCATTGCATAGGCAAAGAACAGGTTCACTTTCAGCAAAGCTGAAAGATGAAACAGCTGAGTATGTAAAAGAAGACTAGACCGCCTTCTGCTGGCTCGAAATAGAATTGCATACAATTTCATATTTACTTGGGTGAAAAAAAGGAAAATTATCTTTTAAAATGTTTCTTTTTTTTGTCCAAACCTAATCAAAGACAGAAAATAAGCACTTAAATGCTAACTCTACCTTTTAGAGCATATTGACATGTTACACCTATATTTAGGGAATAACATGTAACATGGTGTCAAGCCAATCCTAAATCTTCAGATCACATTCAATGAACATATTAGGTTTAACTAAAATCAGTTGTTGAGGATCCAGTCACTCATTCTGAAATTATTGGAACTCCTCAGGTATTGCTGGCCTTAAGGATAGGCAGTACAGTGTTGGTCTAATTTTCAAGTCAAAATATCTGAGTGGACATCTCTGCACAAGCTTTCTCTTCAGGCATCTGTGCAACATTACTACTGTATATGTCTAGTGTCAAATGCATTTCCTGCATCCACCACCTCAATCATACTTTATCCTTTCACTTTTGGTGGTCAGATTTGTTGTCACTTACATGTTTGTTCTCCTTTTATCACTACTAATAAGGGCCAACATGATGATTATCAGAGAAGTAGGAGCAGTAGGTATGCTGCATCTCTCTCTGGTGTATTACTTGACACCTTTCAAAACAGTAAATACCCTTTAGCAACAATCTGCTAAACCTGACACCAGCAAACCTGGCATTGCTGAAATGTGTGGAACTCTACTATTAACCCCCCCCCCCCCCTCCCCTCCCGATACAGCTCATCATTGCACAGCACACAAGAAACCCCTGAAGGAATACATTTGGCTGCTATCAGATCATGTCATTCTTCTTTTGAAGCTGCGTTAATTAGGTAATTAAAGAAAGATATCTTGATTGATCTGAGTTAAGAAATATTTATACATTTTAAGCTTTTCCGCTTTGAATGTTAGTCTTGTTGGAGGGCTTATAGTGTGCTTAATGGAAGTGGACAGCTGCCCAATGGCAATTCCACTCACCCCAAATATGTCATGATGTGAATATTGTCTGAATAGTTGATACTGACATGAAGATTACATCACTCTTGGAGGCTGTAGAACAGGTATACACAGAAAAATCTAAAATATTAACTAGGAAAATGTGGTATTGTGACTAAATTTTTTTGCATATACTGTACATGTGAATATGACCAAATTACAACGTCATTCGAATGCCAGTTGCATCAGCTACAAACACTTTCCTTCCCTTCACACCCCTGCTTCAACATCTGGCCACCAAGCATGATGAGAGTTAGCCATTTGTTAGCTCTACATTAACCTCTTCATGCCTAAGGATAAACAAATCTTAACACCTAAGCACAATTTTGCACCTTTGACATGTGTTAGCAAAAGCGTACATATCATCCCAAATACTTTGTGCATCCAGGTGGATTATACTACTTTTTTCAGGACAAATTGGGCTTTAATTTGGTGGTAGCTGTATATTTCTTGCTACTGCCATAACCTACCACCAAAGAATAACCCAAAATAATTTCTCCTGCTCCTGACGATTGCAGCGATACCACATATGTGTATGTTAGTTGTTGTCTGTACCCATAGTACAGGCCAGAAACAATAGTGCGCAATTTGCTTCTTTTTGTTTTATCCTGCCACTAACTGACACTGATACTAACTGAAAAATTAAAAAAAAATCCTGACCAAAAAAACAAAACAAAAAAACTGACCCTTATTTATTTATTTCAGGTACTTATATAGCGTTGTCAATTTATCGAGCGCTTTACATATATATTGTGCTACCCTTGACCCAAACACTAACCCTGGCACAGACCTAGATCAACCCTTGTTCTAGGTATTTTTCTTATTTTTTTAAATTATGCTTTTTATGTATTTCTTTGTTTATTACACATACTTGTTTTTGTTTTCTCTCTGAAAGGACAGAGAGAGATAAAATGTATCTCATGTAGGTACACATTAGCAGCCCCATGGAAAAAAGACCAGTTCTGTGAGGCCTCTAATTTGCGTACAGTCGGCGTCAAGGGGTTAAAATATATACATTACATCAAGGTATTCAGGCTATTGACAGCATAGCAGTAAAATAGCTCAAAAGAAGTATAAAGCAAGCACTTCACATACTAACTGCAATTAGTATATTAACCACCTGAGTACCATCATGTTTGACCCTCTTCATTTTTCAGTTTTCAGCACTGTGATACTTTGACTGACAATTACTTGGTCATGTAACACTGTACCCAAATTTCATATAATTTTTTTGATAGTTTTGTTTTGGTAATATTTAATATTTTTGCCATATAAAAAAAGCTCCAAAAATCTGAAAAAAAATCTCTTTCTCTTACTTTTTGTTTCAAACATAGTTGTTTTAAACATAGTGAATACAAATGCCAGGACATGATCCCTTTTTGGAAATTAGACACCGCAAGGTGATCTAATTTTCTTGTCACAATTATTTGGTAAGTTTGGTAATGGTGTGCTAGATATATTAAATTTAAAGGTCATTTACAGAGGGATCAAGAGGCACAGAGGCTAATGTACAGGTCACATACAGTGGTAAGATGGAGATGAAAAGGTTAATGTACCAATAGTTGTGTGAATAGCTAAAATAGCTAATAGCAGCCTTTGTTTACAATCTGTGATGCTGTGATTGGTCACAGCGCTCACAAGGTACAGATCAACTCCAATCACAGTGTCCACTCTGTCCAATCACAGCATGGTCACAGGAACAGCTTCCAGACATCACCTCTTCCTTTAAGTGTCACTATAGTTCGGCCTTAAGGAATATACATTGAAGAGATCACATGTGCCACGGGTGTGTTTGATGCTGTGTTAAGCCCATCCATTTATTGAGTAATAAAAAGTGCCTAAGCTGCAAGAGATCTTTTTAAATGCAACATTTATGGTGAGATGGTAGGTCTACAGTTGAGATACTGACATCCCCTACCTCAAATGACACAGGCATATTACACAGCTTGCAATGACTGTACTTGCCTGTCACTTTGCTGCCTGCAAATATAGATAAAATAATTTAAAGACTAAATCAAAGGGAAATCAGTAAACAAACATCATATGCAAATTAATACCTAAGTGCAATAACAAATGGTGATAAAGACAGATAGCCAGAGGAGCTGACCTCATACCACATAGCTGAGAGATGAATCAGATTCACACTACTCACTGAAGGAATGAGGTAAGATCAGTAAGCAAACGAATGGTAAAAACTAGTTTCAGGTGGTTCACAGGTTTTATGAAAGTGACACATCAAAGTGACTCTTTTTTTAGACATAGTCAAAAGTATTCAGACCTTATGATGTCCACAAATGTGCCTCCTAGATTGTAAGCTCGAAAGAGCAGGGCCCTTGACCCCCTCGTGTTTTGTCTTGTTACTGTATTGTCTCATGTTCTGTCCCCCACTATAATGTACAGCGCTGAGCAAACCTTTTGGCGCTATAAAAATACTGTATAATAATAATGATGTGCCGATCCCAGCCTCATCTGACATCATTTGAGGATTGAGACATTTAGCAGCACTTCTAGGTTGTTTTAAAAAGAGCTTCCAACTGCAACTGGACTGACTCTTACCTTTTATCACTGAAATTAAATCAGAAGGTATCAGATCTCATGGGCTTGGTTGCTGTTGGTTGGCCAAATGCTAGCTGAATTGCAGCTGTTGCCAATGCATAAAAGATTGGGCAGAGAGAAATCTGCCCACCTATGTCCAAAAGAAAAGTGGTCATACATGTAACAATCGAATAACACAATCTAATTTAGATTTACCAACAACTATGACATGTGAAGGCCCACCATTGCAATCCGTTTAGTTTTCATCAAGTTAGGGCCCATTCACACCATATGCATTGGATTGCTCTGGGCAGACTTACCAAACAGTCCCAACACAGACAAGGCAATTTGCCTTGAGTCCTATGAATTCAGTGGTGTATCCTGAAAAAAAGTAGGACAAGCAGAGTTTTAACACAATACAGCACACACTTGTCAGGGCTGGGCTCCTGCTACTTAATAAGCAGCTCTTTTCTTTCAGTGCTCAGAAGCTGCTCAGCTGTTGGTTAATTACCAGCCACTCGTCTCCACAGTTATTCACTTGGATACCATTACCTGCCTCATTAGTTCAGCCTACAGTCAGCCCTTTTTGCTATTTTAGCAGATTAGCTCATTTCCTCCTTGCCCTTGCGTGGTCTAGGATCTCCAGTGTGTTCCTGTGTAGAACTCGGTCTGGCTGTCTTCTCTTCTGATTCCTGATTTTTGGCCCCTGACTACACTGACTTCTGGTTTCCTGACTCTGGCTTGTCTGATAACCTTCTCTGGCATCCAAACCCTGGCTTCTGTATTGACTACATTCCTGATCTATGTTATATTTGCTATTTTACTAAAGGTGTGATTCTAACTGTACTTTCTGTTTCTGCCTTGTTCATGGTTCCTGACAGCACTATACTACACTGCAACATGCAGCGGTGAAGATGAATGAAAAAACCATGTAATGTATCAATACAAAGCATTGGCACTGCTCCCATCACAGTACTTACAAGTAGCTATGGTATGTGCCCGGTGGTGTGAATGAGCCCTTAGGCAGGCCCTTACACTACATGGTTGTTGGTAGATCTAAAGGACATTGTAAAGATACATTTGATTGGTCAGCTACAGTCAAATGAAGTGTAAAAAGAAATAAGGATTATCTAATATGACAGTTTCATTTCAATTGCAAGCATGTAAATGTATTTAATAATACTAATCCCTAACCATGTCTACAAGATCTATTTTATTAGTAGCATTAAATAAATTAACAAAATTAATTACTTCATTGTTAATTTTATATTATCCACATCTACAGGATGAATACTCTCTTAGGACTGATTATGGAGAGAAAGCTTGTTAAAGGCACAATAACCCCATAAAATGTAATTGATTCATTTCTGCTAAGGCACGGTGACATATACAGGGAACACAGGTTTATAATATCTCTGTGGGGTAATTATAAAGAAGTGAATGTGACACTGACCACACATTGACTATAGGTGGATCAGCCCCTGTAATTTCAAACACATGCACCTGCAGTGAATGTTTGGTGAATGTCCAATCACTGCTTCATAAATACCCCATATGTATTCTTATTACACAGGTATTTCTACCATACTGCTTTTAATACAATGGATCAAAAACACAGGGGTTTTTTTGTATTATTTTAATAATTCGTACATTTTCTCGTATCTTTTTCCTAGTTAAGGACATTTCTTATTAGCTAATTATCACACATGCACTATTATAGACTGGTTCAATGCAGTATTCCCTTAGTGCTTGTATATCAGTGTAGCGCTCACCCACGGAGAGGCCGCTGAGAATATGCAGGTTTTCCCACGATAGTACAGAGGCTGCCAGTGACAAGCACGGTTCCATGCACACCACTGATTTAGCTTCAGTCTAGGGGATGTCTTTTTAGAATTTATTGCTGACTAACTTAAAACAGAAGTGGGGTTCACGGATTTCAGGATACTCCAAAATCGATAATAGCATTCAATGGGAGGACAAGCTTATTAGCAGAAAATCCTTATAGGAGCAGGCACACACTACAGTTCCAAACCAGGTCTTACTTAAAATGTCCCAGGAGCTATCTGCAGGTAGATCCTCAGTGAGGGTAAACAAAAGATACTTCTCCAGGCCAGGACTTCAGGACAGTCCTCTTCAGCAAAATCCATCAGCAATCTTCCCCAGGCACTCAGCTCAGCTGCAACTCCTGTCTCAGTGTAGCTGCCTCTGTGGGGAAGCATCCCCAGGAGAACTGAAACCCTCCTTGGAATGGAAAGAACTTATTGGAAAGGCATCTAACATATTTATCACCTCCCCGGCCTCCTTCTGGATGCCGCCTTTCAGGAATTGGCTGTGGCATAATAAATATTCCTGAAGGACATTTGACACTTCCCACCCTATATTCTGGAAGCTTCTCCTAGAAGCAGGTGAGAGAAACCAAACACCCAACTAGGAAAACCTACCCAAACTTAACCAATAGATTCCTGCTCCACTGACTCCAGTGAAGCCAAAAACTATATTTAGCCTAGCTGCAGTAATTACAGGATGGCGCTGCATTAGTGCATTAATGTATCCTGCAAGAATAGATTTATTGTGGCTATTACTGCTGATACCTCTACACTGTGGGTGAATTCACACCGTTCACCCCGCTATATGGCAGAGCAGCCACTGCAACTCAGCGCTCTGGCCACTCTGCATTGCCGGCTGTTAGGGAGCAGTGTGGTGCACAATTCAGAGCATTACACTACTCCCTTTTTTTGTTTTGTATGAGCTTTATTTGAAGGTACACTTCATGCACTGGCGGACATTGCAGTACCATTTGGGCTGGTGTGCTGCTATAAAATGCAGTACGTCTGCATTTTATCACAGCATGCTGCAGTGCAGCGCTAGGCTGCGTTGCATTGTGAATGGGACACATAGGAAACAATTGTTCCCTTTATGTCCCTGTGGTGACAGATGTCTGTCACCGCACATAATGTGAATTGGCCCTTCAGAGAAAAAGTCCTAGGCTATCCAAACAAAAGTTACAGCTTGGAGCTTACACAGGGTTTTCTGACCTTGCTCCTGCTAACAGAGAACAAAAGGAAAGTATGAAAAACGTATAAGAATGTATAGGAAACTGTGGGGCAACATTAAAGTGAACCTGTTGTTTTGCCCTGCTCTTTGTTCTGCAGATAGCTGATACAAAACTAGACAGAGGGCGATTTTGGCTGCAGTTTGAAACATAGTGGTATAAAGCTAGTGGAAATGTAGTAGGAACGTCTAGAGGTCGTGAGAATCTGTATTTGAAGCTCCTCTGTGCTGTGACTGGTGCCTAGGGCACCAGGACTGATATGTCCACTGGAGCCAGAGCTACAGACAATAAATCTGTATCTAATGATGAAAGTCTTGCAGGTGTCAGATGTAGTGCTCCCCAAACCTTAGACCAGTACATGACACCAAGCCTGCTAAACAAACTGCTAGCTCCCATGAACACCAAATCAGAGTGTGACATTGGCCCAGTGTACCAACATTGGTCATATCTGAGAGGCCACTGGGAAAGTTGACAATCACTGTAGTAGTCGGCAACAGGGGCGGACTGACCATTTTGGCACTGCCCGAGGGCCCGGGGTCAGTAGGGGGCCCTATGAGATGCCCCTGGTACCTTTTTCATAGGCTTTTTTGAGTTTGGGCAAGGACACAGGGGCCCCATGATCCCCTATTGCCCGGGGGCCCCATGAGTTGTCAGTCCGCCCCTGGTCGGCAACACCATAATGATAGTGGCCATCTTCTGTGTTCTATGCCAAGTGACTTACCCCCTGCACACCTAACCACAAGGGGTTGCTCGCTTGACAGGGAACACTGTATGTATTCTGCCAGAGCTATAACTTCTTGTTGCTCAATACTTGTGTGATCATTGTCCATTTTTTTTTTAAAAGTGTGCTTCCTAAGGAGAGACATTCCTTATTAATGTTTGCTTCAGTTAGACCTTTACCACCATTGTAGTGGTTTATCAGTGTCAGACAGTGTAAACTCCTTTGTAGTATAGTCATCTATTGGCAGTAAAGATAATGTCACTAATATATACAGACAGTGCTTGTGTCTCCATTGGGGTTGTTGATTGTGAGGACAATTGTGGATCAGTGGCTTCAGCTGTGTTCCCATAACAATAATAACTTAAAGTGTATTTCCACTTTTGTAGCCAAATTGGAATAGCACTTACTTTATATTTGTTACAAGTCCCATTCACATAGCATAACATGAAAAGAATTAAATTGCACCTTTGTTGTTGCCTTTTTTCTAGATCCTCCAACAAAGAAAAATGTTTGCCATAATTAACCATTTTTGTATCGTGCAGGCTTCATTATCAATTGTAACTAGATTTGAACACTGTCTGCCCTGACAAAGGGTTAAAGGTGGAGAGACTGGACTTCCTGCATTATATGCTTGAGGACAGACTTGGGGCAGGCTCACTCTAACATTGTTTAAAAAAAAAACGAGAGATGTTGGTGACAGCTTGGCTACTGTGCCAGGAGCATGCAGTGAATGCACACTCAGCACACAACCTCAAGCCACTGTGGATGCAAAGGTGATGCCACGGCCACTGGGCATTAAAGCCCACTTTATTTTATATGCATTATTTGGTTGGCAAGATGTTAATATACTGTTGTTTAATTAAGGGCTGCATTATTATTATTATTATTATTATTATTACATCGAGTTTATATAGCGCCAAAGGGTTTGCTCAGCGCTGTACAATAGAGGGGGGGACAATACATGGCACAGTACAACAAAAACAAACAGCGTACGAGGGGTAAGAGGGCCCTACTCTTTCGATGCATGAATCCTTTACTTATTCTGTGGCCCTCAGGACCCTCCTCTGCGTTCAAGTGAGGGAGCATTGATTTGTAAAGGGGATGTAATAGCAGTAATCTCTACCAATGTTGTGCAATGTGTCTCCAGTTTATAACTGTCTCCAGAAGCACGTTCCAAGAGAACAAGAACTCCTCTGGCATGTTTGCAGTCTCTGACCATCTCCTATAACGTACGCACTTTCTGATCATCTCTTGTAGCATGACTGTAGTTTCTGACCTAGGGCCGTGGATAAGGGGGTACCACTAGTCCTCCTGTACGGGGCCCAGGCCAGCAAGGGGGCCCAGGCAGCTGGGTGAATCAGATGTGGGCAGGGAGGGTGATCGGCATGGCAGGGGGGCAATCACTGGAACCAATCCCCTATATGGCTCTCTCTTTAGCAACTAAAATCTGGTTTCTTCTCCTTTCCCTCCTTCTTGCTTTCACCTGCTGTAGAAAGAGCCATACAGGGGATCAGGTCCAGTAATTGCTTCCCCCCTCTCCGCTGTACCTATCACCTGCCTTCTGCACCATTCATTTCCCCCTGATGCCTAAGCCCCCCATGTGCCCCCACCCCTGCAGTACTGCCAGCTTCCTTCCTTTCCTTCCTGCTGGCAGCTGCAAGAACACAATAGGATCTTTCAGGAGAGTGGAGGAAGGGTCCAGCAGATATGTCACAATTACTAGCCCCTTTCTTTCCTGAATGAACACAATGAGTGATTGCTACTGATCATTAACTGTGTTCTATTTATAACTGAAGTATTGTAAATTGTAAACTGTTTTTTGGGGTGGAGGCCTGTCAGGTTGGCTGTATGGGGCCCCATGGCTTTTAACAGCAGCCCCCTAGTCTAACCATCGCTTTTTGCACATCCAGTACAAGTTGTGATTAAACAAGCACAATCATCACTCAAGGCCACAGAGAATAATCCATAGCAGGGGCGGACTGACAACTCATGGGGCCCCTGGGCAATAGGGGATCATGGGGCCCCTGTGTCCTTGCCCAAACTCAAAAAAGCCTATGAAAAAGGTACCAGGGGCATCTCATAGGGCCCCCTACTGACCCTGGGCCCTCGGGCAGTGCCCGAGTTTCCAAATGGTCAGTCTGCCCCTGATCCATAGAGTTCACAAAGCAGGTGGATGGATGGCTGGAATGGTGGATGAGAGAAACCCACTCTGTCCAGAAGCTCCTAGCCAGCGGATCTGGGTAATCCCTCATGAGCATACAAAGGAAACAGAGCAGGGCGACAGATTAGTGTATGGTTAAAAACTGATAGGGCTTCAGGGCACAAGCTCTGCTTGAAAAAAGAGGCAGGACCTAGGAAACGCGTTGCGGTTTGCCTCCCCCGTTCTCCTGTCTGCCTTCCTGTTAGTGCCATGTGTGAGAGGATAGATGTCCCCAATTTACCATCTTGCAGAGGGTCCCTCCTTGTGCCCTGCAGCCCTATCAGTCCATCCAGATTGCGGTGAGCTGTGTATCGCACCACCACTCTGACACCTGGAGCAGTCTACAGATCTTTCAGATGTAAGTGAGAAATGGAATTAAAGTGTTGTTTTTAACTATACACTAATCTGGCGCCCTGCTCTGTTTCCTTTGTATGCTTGTTGCACGTCTGCAGTCTCAGACAAAATACATTCACTTAATATAATATGTGTCCCTTTAATGAGTCCCTATATAATGAACTATTGGTCACCAGAACTAAAGAGGAAGACCAGTGTATGGACCCTTCCTAAGCAGTGTAAGGAAATATGTCTTTTTAACTGGCATCCATTTTGTATAATGCCTGCATTTCTAGATGTGTGAACAGTTAGTTTCAATTTTGAGTTTCGCTTGTAACTTCTCTCTCGTTTCCTGAGTCTAGTTTCTATTCTCCGTAAGCGGAACCACCTTATAGGTAATCATCAACCATTTGTAGTTTCTGTTCTTCACGTAACTATACTGATAAGAGTGAACTGTTTCATTGGTCATCCTAAAATTAAGCAACACCTATTGAGATCTGTATGATAGTTCTTGTCATGCATTGAAATTTTCAGAAATTTAGCTTTTACACTTCAGTGCCTGGAGCTTTATTTCTCCCAGGCCTGGTAGTGAAAAATAATTGAGGACAGTTGTGCTACAGACAAAAATTGATCCTATGAAGCAGTAGTATCCCTAGTTTAAATTTAGTGTTGCTGGGCTGTAGTTGGCCTGAGCTTTGAATTAATAGTTCTGCTTTCCTTAGATTTGCCTAAGCTCAGTGTTATTGCTTGCTTGTGTCTGATGTTGGGAAGTGCTCCTTGTAATAGTGTAAGAAGATACAATAAAGCTGAGTTATGAATATGAGTTATATCTTCCTGGCCAACCACTCGGAGGTTTATTGCCAGTAACTAATGCTAGCAAAATATTTAAATATTTGGGATGACCTTGCAGCTGCTGCTAGGAGAGGAGACTGTGCATGTCAAGCTAGTGATTTTGCATTGGACCTCTGTCAGAGGAGAGGCCAGGCAGTAAAGCCTAGGAATCCTGACTGCCTGGATTGGAACAGTGTCCTGCAGAGCTGGGTAGAAACTACTGCAATTTGCAATTTGTGGCCGCTTTTTGCCCTAACCTTGTGCCCTAACCTCTGTGGTCCAATCATTAACTCTGTTAAACCTTTTTAAAGTGACTGGCGCCCAATTTTTTACACCCCACAAAGAGTCAAGAATCTTGCCCTGAAGTGACATGCTAGCACATGGAGCCACATTGGGGTCCTCCACCACTGTCTAGAGGTATTACAGCAGTATCTGACTTTCCAATGGAGCAAGACTGATGTGCCTTTTGTCCTTTGCAGGTCATCTGCATTGTGCAGCAGGTCCACATGTGGTTTAGGGTGGAGTACACCAGTAAAGTGCACTTACATCTCTGTATTCCAATCCTGAAAGTAGCTGGTGGAAAGGACCTAATCCTAGAAGTCACATGTACTGAGACATTCAAAGGGGTACAGGGACATAGAGGCCAGTTTGCTTTATACACTATACTCTCCTACTCTAGTACTACCAGCTGATACTGATACATGAGTACATGAATCCCCCCGGAGTTGAATGTCCTCCTTTATGAAGGAATGACAGCTTGTATATTTCCCTGCCAGATATATGATGATGAATGTGAGGAAACATGTTGGTCAGCTATGACAATCTAAAGAAGGCAACTTGCGCTAAAGGCACTATAGAGGCCTACACTATATTTTTTTTAGCACTGGTAAAATAGAAGTAACTATGGTAACATAATTCTTGAGATTCCCATGCAAAATATATTGTGGCCTCGTTTTTGGAATATCTTGTTTGAGACAGCTTTTCTAAGGTCACATGTAGCGCAGAGAGTCTCTTGGCTTTGAAGCTTGACCTTGTGTCATAAAGCCATTTAAAACAAAACTGCAAGGGTTGTGTTTGAAAGCTTTTGTAAATCCAATACTTCTGGAATTCCTCAGCTGTTCTGTGTTGGCTTACATTCAGCAAAAAAAGGATTTACTGCAGTTTCCAAAAACAAATGTGATTTTGCTAGAACAGATTGACTCACAAGTATTGCTGAGCAGTGCAAGACCTGCAAACATTGTAGTACATACGGGGTACATAAGACACAGGTGTGCTCACCACGAGATATAGACAGATCTCTTCTTCACTGGGCTTCTTGCTCATACATTCAAAACCTGTTAAAGTGGGCCTATACTCAAATATTATTTTAAACCTGTGTTGCTGACTAGATAAAGGATAATGAACAGAGGGGTGAAAAAAATTTTTCCTACAGAAAATGATGTTCAAGGGTCCCCGTTGTATTGCTCATGTTACCAAGAGCCTAGGCAACTAGTAATGTGATTTCTATGTAATGCTCTTATTTGCTTGCTTTTTGTTAAATATACCATTAAAATATATGTAATTGATAAGCGCAAAAAAAACCCCCAAAAAAACCTGTTGATCAAGTCAGAAATTCAGTGTGGTTCTGTGTCTTTCAGGCTTCCTGGGTTATCCCAGAGAGTAATTTTGTCCTCACAGTTCCAAGGTCCTTATCTTGGGACTACAGAATTTTTCCATCAGCTCATCCTTGACAGTTATTACCTTTTTACTACATGCATCACACTATTAGATTGTAAGCTCTTATGAGCAGGGCCCACTTAACCCTCTTGTATTTTATTGTAACTGTACTGTTTTCCCTTTATATTGTAAAGTGCTGTGCAAACTGTTAGTGCAATATAAATCCTGAATAATAAAATTATTAATACAGAATCATTAACCTTTATGTTGTGCAGATTGGAGAGTAGGTGGGTCTAATTAGTTTGACAAGAGAAAACTGGACAGGGCTAAGACCAATTCACAAAAATTCTGGGTGTTGTCAATCAACAATAAGACTTGGACTGGCCATACACTATTAGAATTTTATATATAAATAAAGAACCAGCCTAAGCTTTTCAGAGCGTGAGGACGTCGATGACGAAAAGCTTAGGGCGGTGCCTTTGGATGTGAGGTTCAGAATACTCCTGGTTTGTCTGCATGTAGCATGTGCATGTTTGGCTGGGTCTGAGTCGCTTGTATTCATTACACATGCTGTCTATACTGGTGTCAGTCTGGACACCTTGCTTGTAAGTGCATTTCTTTATTAAAGTTTGATGCTTTTTAAAACATACTGCACCATGATTGTTCACTTTTTTCTTTTGAGTGACGGTCTGATCATCTCTCAGTTTGGATACTAAATCACCTTTGGAGTGTATTTTCTACTTTGCAGCACATCATCTGTTGGAGTTCATCCCTCATTTCTTCAGTGTTGTTGTCACCATATTAATCATTGCTCCCAGAGTAACAAGTACTATATGCTGGTTTTTCAACAATCAGCATATTACTCTGGTGAGTTCTATTTAACCATTTTTGGTGGTGGATTTACTTGGTGATGAATTATTTTGGACATTATTGATTATTTGAACTTTTGGACTTTTTCGTTTTTGCTGGATTTTATTTTGATTTAAAATATTGTTTCTTATTGTTTTGTTATTTATTTTCTTGTTACACTTTTGTATGTCATTAAGCGCAACCTATTTTTTTGAACTATTAGAATTTTGGCCAGTCAGCTGCAGTCGCTGTTTGGGTATTCTGACAGCTGCAGCAAGATAGAGCAGCCTTACAGGGGAGATTCATTCATCCATGCTGTTTGTGTGGATGGAGGAACCTGTTAGATTTCTTTTGCTTAGCCCACAGGCTAAACAAAAGAAATCTGTTAGTGTATAGACAGCTATAGGAGCACATTTCTGTATATTGTACTTGCAGGGCCTCTAAAGGGATAGAACATGGGGAAGTGTGCATTTATTGCAGAGTTTTACACCAAATGTTTTCAATAAGGCTTCATGCACATGGTCGTACAGGGGCCGACAATGCACAAAGCCTGAGTAATGACATTCCTAGGACCCACTCCCGCCACGTACAGCCTCCAATTAAGATGCATTATAAGAGATGGCTGCAGGGGCATATTTACTGTGAGGCAAACAAGACATTTGCCTATGGCAGCAATCTTCAGGGGGGTGGCGCCGCAGCCCCTGAATAAGGGACACATGAAGCATGGGGACCAGGCGGGATCTGAGAGAGGCTGCGGGCTGCTTGATGGTGTATGCAGAGCCTGATGGGTGATGGTGGCGGTAGTGGAAGGCTCTCTCGGCTGGGGGGGGGGGTGTGGGGGGGGGGGGTTAGGTTAGCTTAAGGCTCACTCAGCTGGGGGTGAGGAGGGTATTAGTGAAAGGCTCTCCTGGCGGGGCGGGGCGGGGCAGGGGTACTGTGGTGTTGGTCAGTGTTAGGCTCTCAGGGCTGCCATATCCCACCATACATACAGGGCAGTGGGTTGTGAAACTTTAGCATTTGGGAATAACAGTAACCCAAAATTCCCTTTTACTAGCTTGATCTATCATCAATACAAGAATATTTGGCTTAAACATTGGGGTTGATTTACTAAAGGGCAATAGGCTATTCACTTTGCAAAGGACTTTGCCCCAGTTTAGTGAAAGTGGTGAAGTTTCATTTTGCAAAGAATTCCCAATCACATGCAAGAAAATAAAAAATAAATGGCACATTTGCTTGCACGATTGAATGATGGAAGTCAAGAGCCCTTCACCTCATTCACTAAGCTCCATTCTCTTGCAAAATGCAACTTCCCTTGAAATGTTAAGTCTATTTATCTTTAGTAAATCAACTCCAATGCTTCCACGTGTTTGTCTGACCACGTCTAGGTAACAAACTATCTAAGGAAATTGCTGCATGATCATCCTGTTCAAGTCATCGGCGGTGAATGGACAAACAGCAGCATTTAATCACAGTGCATCATGACTGATAAGGTGAGTTAAAATTGCAGCGTCAGTATACTCTTACATGTAGAGACATTTGTGAAGTGTCATGTAGAACAGAGTGCAGACAGATCATAGTGACCTTTCCCCAAGAAACCTAACCCATACCACTTCTGTGCTTCTAAAAAGTGACATTCCTCTTTGTTAGTAGAGGCCTTGTGTGTGCAAGCATCCAAAAGAGCCTGACCTAAATAACTGAAAGGAAGAAAACAGCTGTTATGGGCAACACACACAGCTCTTTCAGACATAAGGGCCATTGTGAAGCTTCACACCATCCATTTCCCACAAACACAAGCCTTCCTTCATGAGAATTTAAAGTGTAAAATGTGTTTGGTGAAAGACTTCTATGGTCAGAGTACACAGGCTTTTCAGAGCAGTTAAAGACCAACACCAGCCAAGAACTTTTTTTTTCTAGCTCTGGACAGATTAAAGTATCTGTAGGTTTTTTTTTTTTAATGCTATTTCCCCATCAAGGAGATTAAGTCTCATTTCCTCTTCTGTCAGTCAGCAAGTGAGCGGAATCTTCCCAAATGAGAAAAAGATAGCAATAAAAATGTCCCTCAATTCAAAACAACACAAAGATCACTAGACCAATTGGTATGAGTCCAAATCTTGGCTTACACAAAACAGCCCACACGTTTCAGGGGGCAAAACAGTTCCTCTTCATCAGGGCTTAGGTTCAGTCAGAACTAGAAAGGACCCTTAGATCAGGTTTATATTGTTCTGTGAGGTTGTGATTACTCCCAGCCAGCAGCACCAAAGGTATAGGTTGTGATAACAAGAGCCTGATTGGGAAATTCACATTTTTATAGAGTTGTCATGAGTAGCAAGAGGTAAAGAGAAAATCTTACTGGGAAACCTATCTCTAAGACATCCAAGATGGAAATTCCCTCTCATTTCCTGTTATGCTTCCAGGACAGGAAATGAAGGGAAATATCCCAAGCAGGACCTAGGTAGACATAGGTAGGATTTAACTTTTCGCTACCCCAAAATAAAAAAAAATGGCTTTATACATACTTTATGGTCAGTTTGAGATCAGTTTTTGCTTTGTTTTTATTCCTA
Source organism: Staurois parvus (assembly GCF_062004578.1). NCBI lineage: Eukaryota > Metazoa > Chordata > Amphibia > Anura > Ranidae > Staurois > Staurois parvus. The sequence goes on from NW_028317813.1 coordinate 7,980,399, forward strand.
CCTACATGCCAATAGAAATGCATGCAAGTGGTCTCTACATCTGAAACTCTCATGTACACTAGTCCTTAGTACACCAGTTTCATTCACCGAAGCAGATGTACAGACATTTATTAAAGAGTGCAAAAAGTAAAACACGGCAACCTATGACAATCAGAACTCAAATACAGACCAATACAGGGTATATTGACAGATTTCTATGAATGTTGCCCACTTTTCTTCTTGCATAGTTTGCTTTAAAGTAAATGTTACCTAAGAGACACATGGGGGCTACCACTTCTGGCCACTTTTTGAAGATGCTTGTTATCTATCTACATATACTCACCGGCCACTTTATTAGGTACACCTGTTCAATTGCTTGGTAGCAAAAATTACTAATCAGCCAATCACATGGCAGCAACTCACTGCATTTAGGCATCTAGATGTGGTGAAGACGAGTTACTGAAGTTCAAACCGAGCATTAGATTGGTGAAGAAAGGGGATTTAAGTGACTTTGAACGTGGCCAGACGGACTGGTCTGAATATTCCAAAAACTGCTGACCTACTGAGATTTTCACGCACAACCATCTCTAGGGCTTACATAGAATATCCAGTGAGCAGCAATTGTGTGGACAAAAATGCCTTGTTGATGTCAGAGGAGAACGGGCAGCCTGGTTTGAGAGGATAGAAAGGCAACAGTAACTCAAATAACCACTCCAACCAAGGTATGCAGAATACCATCTCTTGTATCAACAGTTCAGGCTGGTGGTGTTGGTGTACTGGTGTGAGAGATTTTCTTGGCGCTAGCAAGGTGTACCTAATAAAGTGGCTGGTGAGTGTTTATCTAGTGGACTGCTAGATTGTGTAGCTCCACTCCATGAAGAATACATACAGTACATGCACTATATTTGGTGTTATGCTTTTCCTTGTTTATCAAGGTTTATTCTTACAGCCACCAATGTTGGGAAAACAACATCACTATCACGGACCACCAATGTAGAGATTTTTGCTGCTACTTACGCAAGTGAAGGTGGTTATTATTGCTGCTAATAATACCAATGCTGGTGCTTCTTTAACTCCCAACGCTAGAAACCATACACTGTGACCCATTTAATAGGCTACGCCTCTAGGTGTCTGGGGCACTGCATTTTTCTTCTTGATATCTTCAAGGAATCTGTCCTATTTTAAAATACTGGTAACTAGGCAGGAGATAGCATCTGAGCTTGTGCAAGTAGGCCAGACTGATATGCTAAGTTCAGTTTCTGTATAAAGATGCAACAATGCTTACAGCTGCTGCTGTCCACCCTCCACTGGTTAACACTGCTCCCCAAGGGGCTAAGAATTTTAGTTATCTAAAAACAAGCAGAGTTTGTTTGGAAAATATTAACACACAATCCATGTTACTGCTAGTAATCATGTTGACTGGTACTTGGAACAAAGCGAGTCACTCCAGGGGATACTTGCACAATGTTCTATAAACAGGTATATCCTTCACAGGAAGCGAAATCTCTGCAATGGGACACAGATGGCAGGAAAACAAAAATCTGACAGGTGTGCTAACCCTCCCTTGCCCTATCCAAAATGAAAAAAGTTTTGCCTATAGTTCTACTTTAAGAAAGGAGGAGACAATTCTAAAGAGCATTTATGAAACTTCAGGGATGAAATAAGAATGGATCTATCAGCATCCACATGGGGGAGTACATAAAATTAATTCCAGCCATGTGTACAGCATGTACACTTTTAGGTGAATCTATAATGGCTCTGTATAAATCTGAGTTATGGCTATTCCGGTTTACAGATTATAGGTAGGCAGGCCAATAAATCAGTTTTTGACTTTATTCCACAGGGTTAAGAGACTATCGTCCAAAATTCTCCCATCCATCCGACTGCAAGCACAGATTGCTGGTTTATGAGACTTCATTCACTTAACATGTGGACAAATTGTATAATTTATTTGGGACATATCCAAATTGACCTCAGTGTATAGGTCTACACAAAAGTTTTTCCAATAACAACCCTACCCACCCCAAAAAAGGTTATATTTTTATAGTTCTAGTAAATAAAGATTTGATTACAGGGTAAACCAAAATGAACACCATTAAGGAGGCCATCCACACATACTGACAACTTCAGTAGGTTTTAAATTCAAAAACAGTTATTCAGATCAACACAACCTATTACTATGGCTAATTAGTTTCTCTCAGTACCAGAATATTACATTCAGGGTCTTCCATCAGGAGATGGTGAATAAGGGATTCATTAGTGTTAGATCTAACGATAGTGATTTGGGTTTCACATTTGGGAGTTTAGTCATAGGGGGAGAGCTAGGTATTAAGGCCCCTTATGGGGGTTGGTGTTAAAGGACCACTTAACATATGAAAATTGTCCTTAGGGCTCCATTTGCACTGGTGTTTAGTCATGGTGCGAATTCCAGAGGCAGGAATCTACTGATTCCTGTTGCTGGGTTTGACAGCTACGCGTGGATACCTGCGGCTACTGAGACAGTACCCTGTCGGCAGTGGCTGATATTAATGGCCATCTGCTTCTGCGATTCGCACCATGGCAAAATGCTTCTGCAAATGGAGCCTTACATCTCTCCCTTCTCTACCCTCACTGTAATACAGAGAAAAATACACAAGTAAAACCACCCTCTGGAGGTCTTCACTGAGCGGTCCTGCCCAGTTCTGCACACCCATCTTTGTTCAAGAGTCTCAGCTGGCTCCTGCACATTGAGACCTCATTTATTGCTATAGCTGGGTCTGGACAACAGTGTCCAGCAAGCCACAGGAATAAAGGCATTGTTCATCTGTGGGTGGCATGGGGTAACTACTCAGGACAACTTTACGGAATGTCAAGTCTTTTTAAAGTTTCACTTAGGGGACTATTAAAGCGGAACTCTAGCCATACCTTGCACATTGCTACAGGTCCCTTACAGGTACTTTGTCTTGCACAGGTTCCTCTCCTGTACTGAAATTTCTCTGAATTCACTGTACACTAAGCATTTAGAAACAGAAAATCAGGCAAAGCTTGCCTCACTTCTTGGCTGAAGAACGCACATCACCTACTCCCTTCTACATCTTGTCTCTTACCTATCCTTTCATTCAATAAATTTAGTTCTTTCAATCATTGAGATGCAATATCACATGTGGGCATTACCCATCAATTCTCACCCATTAAGGCCTTCTGCTATTTGCACAACTTCTCCCAAGAGACAGCCCACGGTTTGCATTGGGACTGAGAGTAGTACTGAGGCAGGGTGCTGTGATGTGACCCGTCCAGCACCCTGCAGCCCCTCCCGCAAGCCACAGTCTGCCTGCACTACGTATTAAAGCACAGAGACCCAGCTTACATTACCGACTAAAATTAGGTATGTAATGAAAACAAAGATTTCATTTACAAACACATTTGCATGTTGATGGGGGAGCAATACAGAAAAGGCAAACCATAAGCAGATTAAAATTCAGCTCAAAGTGTTAGGATGGGGCCTTACAGATTGGCATAGTGATCTTTTACACTGCATGGAGTGGAAAACCTGTGCACTGGATGCCAGGTGCTGAAAGCCAATGCATGTGCAGTGTATACAAACATTTTTTTTTAAATCAAAAGCTGCTTGAAATGGCTGTGTTTATGGCCAACATTAGTTCAGGTTACCTACATGTTACCATAGAGATAAGTAGCAAACTTTAAAAATTCAGCATTCAAATTGGCTGCCGTAGTTCTGTAAAAAAGAAGTTTATTCATATCAGGCAGGATGTTCCGAAATAAACAAGTCAAGGGTTGTTTTCTCCCATATATTTTCAATAAATAAATTTAGTATCACAGATCAAGCACATACAGATTTAGGGTTGATTAAAATAAAAAATAATTTATACAGTCTTCACAGCGCAGGGAAGAAAACCACTTTAACCAGCAGTTTCACCAACAGCTGATACCTATACAATAATGTACAGGCACAGGTACCACAGGGTTAACACTGTAATGAGAATTTTCTGGCAAGTCCATGGAGGAAGCCAAGGTATGGGAAGGGATAATTCTATTAAAAGCAGCTCTTTTTATTCCCCAATTTTAGTGGTCAATAGAACAACTCCACCACCGTACTGGTTTATCCTCCTTCCTTCATGTGCAATCAGTCTTTGTGCAAATCTCTTCAGCCCTTCTTGCTCCAGCCTGTGTGCTAGCTCATCCCCTGGGGGTGAGGCTACTGCTCCCAGGATCTTCACCCCCGGGCCCGGCGTTCTTTGCCAGTGATGAGAAAGAACGCTGGGGAATGTCCAAAGTCTAATGCAAGTGTCCATGTCATGCCAGCCTTACATAAGACAACAGCTCTTGGCCTTCTCTTTCTTGAAGGTTGAAGAAATAATTTCAGAGCGGCTGGGTATGTTTAACAGTCTCTTGGATAAGCTTCGGACAGGGCTTCTGCGGTTCGGAGGAGAGGGTTTGGATAGACACACTGAAGATGCTGAACGGAATATGCTGTGTACGCTTTTTTCTGACGTGAAGGCTGAACACTCAAGATAGCTCTCTGCTCCTAATTGCTTGGCTGCAGCACAACCCTGGAATTAAAAAGAAAAGCTAAAATTAGACTTTAAGGATGGCATATATAGCTAGTCAGGCATTTATTTAGCCAACCTATATGCATAGCAAGTATCATCCTAGGATTAAGAGGGTTTAACACTTTTATTAAGTTAACATTAAAATATGGATAAAAATACGTAAAAACTCAGTAGACAGCACACTGCCAACATCATGACTATGAATATGCATTTTATTTATCAGTGCTTTTTTAAGTTTAGACAGCTGCTTATACAGCCTACTAGATACAATATAACAGAATTGAGGGGGACAAAAGAGAAGGCTAAATAAATGATGTTTATGAGCAGTTATACAAGCCGTAAGAAATCCAAAGCAATCATGTGTGCACAGGAACGCCAATTACAAGCAGATTGATCAGTGAGTTTTATTCTTTGGATTCAAAGAAGCAACTAACATTTCTGCCTAGGCTTCTGTATACTTCCTCTTCCATTGGAACTGGAAAAGCCCCTTTCACATGACCATTCTGATCAGGTCTGCCTGTCAGTTTTTCAGGCAGACCTAATTGGATGGTCCATTCATCCCAATGGACTGGCAGGTGTAAATGGACTTGTGTCTGTTTACATCCACCTACCTCTGATCTGATCCAGTCCATTAAATCAGAAGACACATCCTTTGTTGAGCAAATCAGATATGCCCTGTGTGAAAGGGGCCGTATGGTCACTCATTGCAGGATGTGTAATTGCCTTTCGTTACTGCTTTACCATTATGTTTGCATTATTATACATGTGGAAATGTAACATGGGGAGAATTAGTCTGCAGATGCTATAAGAGCAGGGTGGTGTATTTTATAGCTCTAGACTACACAAATTAGCCATATCTATTTGAATGTGTACATAAAGATCACTTTGAAGTGAAACTATCAATATCAAAAACAGCAGGCATGCATTGCATACTTAAATGTACACTAACCTGTTCATAAGACACAGGTGCCTGTTTCTGGTTTGACAACTCCATGATTGTGCTAAGGTCAGTTCGTAGGTCAGTTTTGCAGCCAATCAGAAGTATTCTAGTGCTGGGGCAGTAGTCCACGACTTCAGTTTTCCACTGCAAGTAAGGAAAAGCCATCATTAGTCAAGGTAAATACAGCAGTAGGGTAGCATTCCTGTCAAAAGCCATCATTAGTCTAGGTAAATACAGCAGTAGGGTAGCATTCCTGTCATAAATATTTTTAACGTCATTTGATTGCAGAATACATATTGTACTATTACGATCATTTGAATAGTTGCCTAGTAGTTACACATTTACTATTTCCAAGCATATAGGGGGATTAGCTTAAGCATTGCAAGTTCTTACAAGAAACAGGGTGGACATCACAAGAGCCATTCAGTTCAGCCTCGGAGCAGGTTTTTAAAGAGCACAGGTCACCCGCTTCTGCCAAGAGCAGAGATAGCATCAGCAACATAGGCCTGGGCCTTGAGGACAGATCTGACCCCACTCATGAATGCCTTTTTCCTACTCCATGCACCAGTGATGGCACTAGAATGATGGGTTTAATAGCTGAAAGGAACATTAACCACTTCCTGTCCGGACACTTTTACCCCCTTCCTGTCCAGGGCAATTTTCAGCTTTCAGCGCTATCACACTTTGAATGACAATTGCGCGGTCATGCAATACTGTACCCATATGAATTTTTTACCATTTTTTTGAGACAGATAAAGCTTTATTTTGGTGGTATTTATTCACCGCTGGGATTTTTATTTTTTTTACTATGTAAATGAAAAAGTCCAAAAATTTTGAAAAAAAGTGTTTTTTTTAATAAAATTTTGCAAATAAATAATATTTCATCCTAAATCTTGGCCAAAATTTATTCCGTTATTTTTTTAGTAAAAAAAAAAAATCAAAATTAGTTTATAACCAAACATTATAATTTTTAAACATTTTTTTTTACATTTTTATTTTATTTTTTTTTATATTATTTTTTATTTTTATTTTTTATTTTTACATACTGTCACCCTAGCAGTACAGTGTCACCATGGTGACACTGTACTACTTGTGGGGGGTGATGAAGATTTTTTTTTTTTTTTTTACACTGATTGCTTTTACACCCATATAGGATGTAAAAGCAATCATTTCTCTTTCTCTCTGTCTGCATTCTTGCAGTCATTGAGAAATACTGAGTGAGCTGTGATTGGTCACAGCTTGTCACATGGTACAAGGCTGTTGTGAATAGCCTTGTACCATGTGACCTCTGTGATCATTCACAGATTTCACACGTAGTAAGCAATGATGTCACAAGTGACATCTTGTTTACTACTTTGCATGTGATCACTGATTCGCCAATCAGTGATCACATGACCGGGACCTCGTACAGAGGTCCCGTCCGACGATCGGTGTTTCACTGTGTCCGGGGGACACAGCGGACACCGGATCGCGGTGGTGCGCGCTCCTAGGGAGCGCGCACAGCTAGAAAAGGCGGGTGCCGTTTAGGAACGGCAACCCGACCTTGGACTGCCACCGCCCTGCCGTTTATAAACAGCAGGCGGACGGCAAGAGGTTAAAGCTAGTACAGTGTGAGAGCTATATGTATACGAGTTAATGATGAGTTTTGTAGAGACACTGCTTTTTTGATAAGGAAATAAGAATACTATTGAGAGAAGTCGGTCTTAGGGCCATTCACACAAAGGTTATCGTAACACATGGTAAAATGGGTATATGTAAAGTTTCAGAATACTGCATCTTTTGCAAGACAGACAGCAGATGCAATACCACACAGAGCCTGGAAATGTATAATATTTGTGAATATGTTGATGCATTGCATTTCACACTGAAATGCTGCCATAGCCTGAAACATTATAAAGAAAAATGCCTGTCATCCTCTATGTCAGGTGTCTCAAACTGGTGGCTCTCCAGCTGTTGCAAAACTACAAGTCCCATCATGCCTCTGCCTTTGGGAGTCATGCTTGTATCTGTCAATCTTGCAATGCCTCATGGGACTTGTAGTTCTTAGACTGTAAGCTCCAAGCAGCAGGGCCCACCTAACCCCCTTGCATTGAACTGTATTGTCTCCCGTTATGTTGTAAAGCGCTGAGCAAACTGTTGGCGCTTTATAAATCCTGTATAATAATAACAGTTTTGCAACAGCTGGAGGGCCACCAGTTTGACACCCGTGCTCTATGTACTATTTAAAGATTGTGGCAGAGGCCAGCTCTGGGGTTTGACAAAATCTGTATCATCCAACTAAATTATAAGAACATTTGGGTCTTTATTAACCTGACTCTTGAAGGGTATATAAACCCCAACAAATTCAGAGATGTCCGGTGTCCTCTGCACATTTGCAGTTATCCCAAAAATCTATTTAATCATCCCAGTTCTTTTCTTGGTACTACAAGCCAGTGAGTGCCTATCCTTTGGAGATGGGCACAGCGAGATGAATTTAGTAGTTTTCCAAAAGAAAACGTGGCAGGGCTGATACCACTCAACTCAGTTATTAGCCGAGTGCCTGTCAGATCTACAGGTATTTTCTCTGAACTTATAGGATGTAAAAACACAGGGAAATATACATGTATTGCAGAAGCGTACTGCATTTTTTTTTTTTCATTTCCTTATATGCTTTAATAAGAAATCCAACACATGCAGTAGATATGAGTCTTTTCTAATGAATCATCTACACAGATTACACATGGGAGGGAAGAATGAACTTGCCTTCTTCAAAGCACTATCTAGGCTCTCTGGCCGGCTGACGTCAAAGCAGAGCAGTACTGCATCAGAGTCGCTGTAGCAGAGGGGCCGGACATTATCATAATATGGAGAACCTGTGAACAGATAAAAGACAAATGGTCAACAGGTGTGAAGGTCAGACAGATGCAAGTTTGCTACTATTCACACCGAACACAGGAGGAGAGATTAGAAGTGGATAATTTACACATAAATCAGCCCAACTTGTTGTCTGCCAACTTTCGGAAGTCACAGTGTGGTCTGAATATACAGAATTCTACCATATATCACTTCTTGGAGACAGACAAGGCATGGAGCGTTATGTCTCAATCGGAATTCTTCATTCAATGATCTGACTATAGACATTATATGCTATGGGCTACTGTGCTCAACTCTCCATTGTTCTTTGTTGCATTTACAAATAGTAATTAACCACAGAAATGTTAAGCAGGTGAGCAAACTTAAAACAAAATTAACTTTTGTCTTTAAAACAGTGTCTCTCAGCCTTTTCAACGCAGAGGAATCCCTAATATACTTTTCAGGTCTCGGGGAACCCTTACTTAAGCCAACTTTAGGTGGTTAATGGAAAAAAATCCCTTTGTGTTGGTGGTCAGTAGGAAGAATGCAACTATTACAGTGGTGGCCAGAATACCAACTGTACAGGCAGTTTATAAGGTAACTGGTGGCTTTGCCAAGTGGTGCAGGTCCTGGAACCATACAGGCACCATCAAATGAGAGGTCAATGAACCACAGCTCAAGGAACCCCTAGCAACCTCTGGAGAAACCCTGGCTAAGAATGGCTGCTTTAAAATGTGATGAAAGTCATAATTAGTGCTGTGATCAAAACCATGGCTTTAATACTTTCATTGTTCAGCTTCTACAGTACTTATTTTAGAAGCAGCTTCATGTATGACAGACTGAGCTCATTACAGCATTGTCACAGCTACAATAAAAGATTAACACTAGCTTCAGGGCAGGCATTCCAGCTCATCAGGGATCACATTGTTAATCGCCTTTTGCAAACACTGTCCGTACGGTTTTTGTTACATAATATTATCAGGCTTACTAAGGTAGTGCAATCAGCAACAGTATGCAACACACCCCATAGGAACAAAAGAAGTTTCACGTATCAGGAATCAGATTATAATAATACAGTATTTATAAAGCGCCAACAGTTGGCTCAGTGCTGTACATTATAATGGGAGACAGTACACGAGACAGCACAGTAACAATACAATACACGAGGGGTTCGAGGGCCCTGCTCCTTGGAGCTTATAATCTAGGAGGGAGGGGAGAGTGGTACAGGAGGAAATAGCTGTGGGGGATGGAGTGGTGGGAAGAGCGGAGATCGGCAATTAGGTGAGGGCAGGGTAGGCTTCTCTGAAGAGATGGGTTTTCAGGGTGCGCCTAAAGGTGAGGAGGGCAGGTAACAGTCTGATGGATTGGGGTAGTGAGTTCCAGAGGATGGGGGAAGCCCTGAAGATGGGCATGGGAGGAGGAGACCAGGGAACTAGAGAGGAGGTCTTGTGAGGAGCGGAGAATAACTGCCGAATGGTTTTTATGGGTTATTGTACTGGCTCTATGCCATTATATGATATGCATAGTTATGCAACATTAGTACCCCATGGAAAACTAATGACCTTCATTTATTGAATTGTTTGCAAGATATTCTCTTATAGCAGCCAATCAGCTTATTTCCTTTCATTCTAACAATGAAGTCTGGGAGGGCAAAATAAGATTTCTAAACACCAGCAGTTTTCCTTAAAATGTATTGAATAGGTCCACAACTATTATAGAAACAGAATGCTGCTGGTCTATTGCCACCATTAACCTTAAGTAAATTAAATAATCATGGTCTGAAAAACGATTTGGCCCACCACTGATTTGTTAGTAGATAGAAGCCCTATCCCTGTTATTGCACTTACATGGAAGCAAAGTGCTAAAGACTGTTAAAAGCTAAGTTATGGTAAAGGCTGGCTATGAACTGAAATCCCCAGTGATTAGCTCAACTTCAGGGACAAGTTAGCCACTCAAGCCCAGAACATGTGTTCTAGCACAGCAGCAATCTTTCCCCAAGGATGCCATTATCTGCTTTGTCCTTGTGTGACAACTCTTCCCTGTGCTAGAAGAGGTTTGGGATAGCATATCAATTTAACGGCATGAGTGTTCAAGCAGTGCGTACCACTGGAGAGCCAACGTGCACAGATGCCCTTTGAGTATTTAACAGCACCAAAGCAACTCACAAGTGGCTTATGAAAACCAAAAAAAAAAAACCCCCAATTTTTTTTTATTATATATATATATATATAAATATATATATATATATATATATATATATCTATATATATATCTATCTATCTATCTTTGAGATAAATATACACACACACATATATATATCAATTAAACACACACAGTGATGCGGTTCCTAGGGTACGAAGCCCGGACAGCACCCCGCAGGGCAAAGGAGCTGCAAGCCGTAAGCTTTCTCCGTTTCACCCTCCCCTTCAGATTTCAGCACAGAAGCTTCGTGCTTAGAATAGCAAATACCCCCTCCCTGACTAGAAGAACAGTTTCCATGGCAACAAGGCCAGACCAATCATGTTAGGGGACAGGAGGCTGCAGAATATCAAGACATTCAACAAAAAAATATGTACCAAAAGAAGGTAACGAGTTAAAGGTGTATCTATTGCGCACCGCATTGTGCCATTTCGTCCAGATATAAATCCCAGCTCCGAAAGTGCCAACGCTAGGCATGGGCGTAACGAGATTGCTTTAAAGGTCTAAGTGCCAAATTATCTTACATATCCCAAAAGCTATAAATATAATTCCTAAATCATTAAAAAAAAAGTCCCATCAGTGATCTACAAAAAAAATGACTACAAGATCACATTAGGACTTTTGTTTTGAATAGTTTTTACAAACAATGCACAGAGATCCTATGGCCATAGGATAAAATTGTTTATTAAGCTATTATATTTATCTATCGAGGGTCCAGGCTGGCTACCTGGCATGGGTGGTGCACTGCTCAAGGACTGGCTGATGCCTGCTGCATCCCTTCCCCTGGGGCTTTTTAGAAAACTGCGTAGCTGAATGTACAAGTCTGAGCTACACACTGGCTTGGAGATTTGCACCACCAATCTGCAGCATCTAGTAGACTGGCTATGCATAGCAAGCAGCCAGAGTGATCAATGTTAGCACTGCATCTCTGTAAAGGGCGACAATTTATTCTAATACATACAGAAAACCTTCAGCCAGGTATAGCAAGTCTATAATAAAGGAAATTATGTGCAGAGAGATGCAACGCACAGCAACGAATTAGAAAACCTCTCTGATTGTCTGTTAAAGCACTGAGAAGTGCTTATTATTTGTGACAAAAAAGGTTTAGTTTATATATACACTAACTTTATATCCAATTGCAGGCTTACTTAACGAAATGAAGCAAACAAAGCAGAAAGGCAGTTACTTTTATAGCAAAGTTAGGACTGTGAATTGTGAACTCTGTTGCTATTAAAAGGGATTGAAAACCCACGTTTTATTTCTTAAAAAAAACATGTTATACTTACCTGCTCTGTTCAATAGTTATACGCAGAGCTGCCCCAATCCTCTACGCAAATCTTCTGCCAGCACTCCTGGCTCCTCCCCCTACCAGGTGCCCCCAAAGCAAGCCATTTGCTAAGGGGGCACTTGTGCAGGCTCCCTCCTGAGATGGTTCTGTGTGTCCATAGATACAGTGCAGCTCAGCCCCGCCCCCCGATCCCTCCACACTGGCTGTGATTGACAGCAGCAGGAGCCATCGTCTGAGCCACTGAGTACGCAAAGAGATGCTGCTCTTGTGCACAGCACTGAATCAAGATCACACTCAGGTAAGTATAAGTAGGGGTCTGGGGGAGGGGGAACTGCACTCAGGTTTTTTCCTCTAGCCTTTAGAAACACTTTAAAAAAATGACTCCAGATTTTCAGCTTTAAAAGGTAATACAATCAGCAATTTAATGATCATTAGATGAGACAGTATATCAATTTATATTTATGACTACTCTTATATCTGGGATATGTGATAGAATGAGACATGTAAACGAATTGTGTTTGAAGAATTCCTTAGTGTGTGATGCATAGATTTGTTTGGAGGTCTGATTCCTTTAGTCTCTTCTCACTATAAACTATGGGTATACTGTCTCGTTGGGTGCCAAGTCCTACTCCATAAAACCCATAGTTTCCAAACACTAGAGTGAAGATCTCCAAATAGGCTGATACTGCTTTATGCAGTTTGGAAAAACTGTCTCTATAGGATTAGACTATATCTGCACTATACTATACCAGTAGTTCTTGATGTGTATCTGGCTATGAGATGTGAAGGAAAGATTTGCACTCTCCTGCCCACTGTCCTGAAATTAGGACTAATCATCTTATTTTTGGGATGTGATAGAATGAGATGTGAATAACGTCAGTTATAAACAATGATTGGAGACTAATGCTTAAGGGAGCCTTGTTAACGGATGAACTCAATGTAAATGGCTAAACACCAAAGATAGCCACATTGTATATGGAGGTTGTTGTACCTGCTAAAAAATTAGTTTCTGCCCTTCCAGTTTTGAGATTTACACAGCTCTACCACAGAGCACAGCTCAATTGGGCAAGGCAGGGAACCACTCTGCTGTGGTTGACACTTACAGGCCCTGTCTTTCTCACACCCCCACCCCTGCTTGTGATTTGACAGTGAAAGGAGAAGCAGCAGACTGAGGAGCTCATCTCTAACTCTTCTTTCCTCCTATCAGCATGTCGCTTCTTAGCACATGAGCACGGCAGAACACTCAATTGGCTCTGTGTTGCTTATGCCTCTTCCTGTCTGAACTATGCTGTACAGGGATTACAAGAGGCTGATACCAAATAAAATTCAGACTTTTAACTGAATTACAAAAAAACACCCATTTATGATATATCATGGACTACAGATCTTCATTAATCAGGTCATCTCTCTGCTGGGAGATCAGCTTTAACAGACAGCAGGCATGTCCCCAAAGATATTGTTGGGCTGTTTAATTCAACACAAGTAGTTCTTGAACACCCAGGGAAAGTGTGGGTATTATAGGGGCATTAGTGGGACACATACTTCAAATGCATATATGCCAGTTTGGCCAGAAATTGGAAATTTCTCTGTGGCCTTGTTAATGCATAGGGATCTATAGATAAGGAAAGTTCCAAGATTTCACCGATCCAAAAAAAACATCAAAAATTGGAAACCCTTAATCAGTGTCTGATAAATTGGGGACACTATTTTTTTTTCAAACTGTCATTTCAGTACTGAATCTTAAAGGTTGCAGTAATTACAGGTCATATTTCAGAAAATGTGACGGATAAGGCCCAATGAATCATGTTATCAGAGGTCCCCAGAGAATGGCGAAAAAAAAAAAATCTATACCTATCAGATAACCCGGTCTCTTACTTTTTATTAGTCACAAGCATGTGTAATATAAAACTTTAGTTAGCACACAATGGTTTTGCTGCACTCAGGTTTTCTACTTTAATGCAAAGAATTCATTAAGGTAAAAACCTTTAGCTGTTGGAACCATTTTAAATGGCAAAAGGCTCAATTCACAAAGGTAAAAACACCAGTGACAATTAAAAAAGTGAGTTATTTCTAGCCAAGTCAAATGAAAATTAAAAACAAATCACACTGCTAAAAATGAAGCTCCTTATTCCTCTGTTAGAGTTTGGAGTTAGTTTTTTCAGCTTTCTGAACAAAAAAAAAAAGGGCATTTTTAAAGTGGAAAAACATGAAATCATTAGAATCTACTAGTGAGCCATAAAACAGGATGTGGGAAGAAAGAGTAATTAGATTTGTGTTTTAAAAGCAGCTTTGAGAAAGGAATGAGATATTTACACTGCTAATTAACAGTTGTAACAACAAGTCCCTTTTAAGAGTGGAAATCTGTTCTAGGTGTTGACCACCAGTGTCTCATCTCACTTCTCCCTAAGGGCAGTTTCAGGCCTGAAAGACCGGCTAAACAGCACCCAGCAGGAAACACAATAAACCTTTGATTACAACTTTTCTTCTGTTATTAAAACAATTGAAAAGGAATGTTAAAAAGCTTCAGTTTATCCCAAGCCTACAATTGTCTAACGGCATTTTCCCACCCTCTGTCTCTAACTGTGCTGAAAGGTTTGTATATGAACAGCACATATAAAGCAGGAAAAGAAATGACAGACTACTTATGTAAGATTGCCAACATGTCTGGGCCAAATCCCCCTTACAAAAAGGACAGTACAATTACAGGTCTTCTATCATTAAAGCATCAATATTAAGCAGCACTTTTGGTATTTCCCATTCTGTATTTGTAGCGAGTTCATCTTATTGTCTTACATGATCAGCAGTTTGGGACAGAGATGCTTCAAATGGATTCATTAACAGGCTTGATGAGTGCAGAAAGACAATTGTTTAATCGCAGATGTCTTCCCTTAATAGGATTCCTAAAGCTCTTTCAATAATTTAATTTGTGATTTGGGTGAAATGGACATTAAGACTAAAAGTATTAATTTACATCCTTATTAATATGAAATATCTTGGTGCTATTCTAAATATTCGAGGTGTGAATGGGCTACCAGAATTACATTACTATATTAGCAATATCTGTAGGGACTACAAAAGGTTACATTCATAGAAACGGCTGAACAGTGCTGGTCTATGGTTCAGTGAAAACTAGGCATTCACATACAAGTTTTCAAAAGATATTACTTAGTGAGGACCATGTGATCAGGCCTAGCCAGGTCCATACTAGGGTTGATTTACTAATACTGGAGAGTTCAAAATCTGGTGCAACACTGCACAGAAACCAATCAGCCTTCAGGTTTTAGCCCTGGTTCACACTGATGCGGTGCAGAATTTGCAGCGTTTTCTATATGAATTCTGCACCGCATCAGAATCGCACCACATTCATACGAACTGCTGCATGTTAAGTTAACATCACCCCGAAAGCGGTCCACAAAACGTGGCGTGATGTGCAGAATCGGATCGCATAGGTGTGAATACCCATGCGATCTGATTGTAGTACCAAAAAAAAGGGTCCTGCACCTTTTTGGTCCGGTGTGATTAGAGCCATATATAATGTATGGCTCCAATCAGACCGCACACAAATCGCATGTGATTTGCACAGGAATGCAGTGCGGTTCCTGTGTGAATCACATGCAATACACGGCACATATGTGAATCTGGTCTTATTGTCAAAGTTTAATTGAACAAGCTGAAGTTAGAAGCTGATTGGCTACAATGGAAATCTGCACCAGATTTTGCAATCTCCAGTTTTAGTAAATCAACCTTTGTATGTCAATTGTCAAACCAAACAAGGACTGTACCACATACACCGAGTGGAGTCTAGTCTGTTACATTTCAATACAGTACCATACAATAAACAACTACATGCCATCAATATAGGAAATGCGATCCCTATGAAAGAGACCTGGGCTTGGTCAATTGCTATTTTGAGAAACCAGAGAGATTTTTTGAAGTTATCTCAATACTTACAACCAACTTCCTATTTCAGAATCTTACAAAGCACACTAGTCACAAATCATTGATTATAGAGGACAGGGGCATCACACAGTGAATATCTAGGAATCTCAACAAAGCATATTCTAGTGAAAAATGGTGGATTATAGAGTACAAGAAATAAAACCCCCAGTTAATCTTACTTGTAGCTATAAGGACTCTAGGAATCTTCCAGGACAGCAAGTCTACTCCAGGTTGCTGTCCAGAAGATGACATGGGAAAATTTACATTAGTCTTACTGGTAATGAGATTTCTAGAAATTTTTCTGGACTGTAACCTGAAGAAGGCTTGCTTTCCTTGAAGATAACTAGGGAAAAGTGACATATCTTGGGATTTCTGGAGGTATGCCTACTTGAGCTTATGACTGCATATGAAAGCAAAACCTATAGATTGAAGCACAATTTTGGAGCCTATATATTAATTACAATTGTTATACCATCCAAGGTTATGCCTTGTAATGTTATGCAATAAGGCTGTTTGTTACAAGCTATACATGCTTTTTATGATGGGCTATGCAACTGCTCAACATATTATCATCACGTTTTTAACTGGTCAAATAAAGTTGTATCTTTTATACTTTTGAGTAATTTTATTTTGGTGTGGTGCCTCACAAAGCCCCAATAGCTTTTCTCAGTTAGGGTGCTCATGTCTTCAAATGTAAAACCTAGACAGTCATTATGGTTAGTGTTTAAGGCCCTGGATAGGACACCAATATACACTTTAAATTCAATATGGGCAACTAATTTCATTACATAGTCATATTATGATAAGCCCTGTACCATAGTCCAGCCCACACTTGTGTGCAAAACTTAAGTTTGATGGGCAGTAATATTCCTAAGCACTCAAGTTCTTTGTTCAGTTTAGCTTGAGCATTATCCTAATATGGTTCATTGAAACCTGTGAGCAGCAGTACTGCTATGTGCTAAGCTATTTACAGAATGCAGTACAACACATCTGATTAGGAACCAACTCAATTACTTCGCATTGCACTCAAAACAGCCTGATGACGGTGGAGTTAGATGGCCCTTTAAAAGTTAGAACTTACTTGCATAAGTTTTAAATATTAATAGCAAAAGGCATGCGTCAGTAAATGGCTCAATTTTATGAAGGGTCAAAGCATTTCAATGGAACTCCCATAGGCCCAAAGGCACTCCCACCTTTATGACTTGGCCATCATTGCCAGAAAGGCAGCCTAGGCCTGCCACTGTTCTTAATTGTCTAGCAGAGACCCTTCAAAGAAATGTCTCAGGCTGCAATACAGTGACAATGAATATTATTCATACGTCTGCATGAATCTGCGAATAGCCCTGAATCAATTTTCAGCATTTTAGACCCATCTATGGTTTGGATGTAGTACCACGGTCTAATACCTGCATTATTTTAGGTACACCTATTGTCTTTCCATCCAGAATGCAGCACAAAAGAAATTCCCCAACAGCCCTCCCCCTGAATGAGCAAATGGTTATTACTTAGACAGGATCACTTAAATGGCAATCTGCAGGAGAAGGTTGTATTTAGTTGGGATGTGAGCAGTTTTATTGAAGTTTATCAAAAGAGGTCTTATTGATCCTTCCAAAATGCATACCTGATGTGTCCCATAGGCTGAGCTCCACACGGTGTTCTTCTGTCTCCAGGCTAGCTGTGTAGTTTTCAAACACTGTAGGTACATAGGTCTAGAAACAAGAGACATACATATATAGCTTAAGACAACACTGCAGCCAACAGATGCTTTAATGCAACATTACATTGCTAGGACATTATTGTAGCCAACAAAAGCACAGGGGGGCTGACACCTACGCAACACACAGTGGAACTGCGGGCAACACGGCTCACTGACACCACTGCAGCCAACGCAAGCACACGTGTCTCAATGGCACCACTGCAACATACAGATATCGATACGCAAGGCAAATGCACCACACAATAAGACAATCCAGACAGGCAAGACAAAGGAGAAAAATCAGAGTCAGACTAAGGAAAGGAAAGCCCAGTCTTTTAGCACAGCCAACAATATCATACACAATGGTATACTGCTGAACTACAATGGTGTCCCACCTAGAAAGCAGTTAATAAAATTCTGCCTTGAATGTATCATGAGATCATCTTAAGATCTCTGCAAACATTCCCAAGGACGGGTGAACAATGCAACACAGCTATAAACCACTGGAATGCAGTACAATAAAAATAAATAAATCAAACAAAAACACTTTCTTAAAAACAAAGTTATTGACAAAATAGCACAAGCCTAAACGTTATAAATGAATCCTAAACTGATAATTACAGGGCTAACCAACATCAAAAACCTAACAATAAAGAAAATGACCCTTTACTTTCACACCTTCACTGTAAATGATTTACTATATATTCTAGATTAACATTGAACAAATAATAATACAGTGAACAGTTTTAATACTTATTCACTTTGTGTGTATATATATATATATATATATATATATATATATAAAATCTTTAATAATTTGAACCAATTTAAGATATGTTTACACTATAGGCCGATATATTCCATGTACTTATATTCATTAATGTGACACTTCTTTGTGCACTTGATCAAGCTGGGATATAAATCAATTCCTTTATATATAATAAATGCAGACAGCACTAAGGCTTCTTTCCCAGTGCCCAGGGTAATGATGTTTAATGTGCTCAGTACAGGATGTAGCCAGTGCCATGGCAGTAATGCCAGTCCAGGGAGATTGGAGGTGTCCCTAATGGAATCTGATATTTCACCAATATCCTGGTTTCATACTGGGCAGGAAGATGGAAAGGGAGGGAATCAGACACTGATACACAACAATAGATCACCAATATTCTGGGATCGTACTGGGCAAGGCAGGGGTTAGTCATCTCCTGGTTGGGAGCAGACACTGCAATAGATCAATATCCAAGGATTGTGGTGGGAAAGGGGTATCAGACACTGATTTACCCAAAATGCCAATATCCAGGTACAGACTGGGCAGAGGGTAGGAGGACGAATGGTTTTCCCAGGGGGAGCAGACACTGATACACCCCAGTAGATCACTAATACCCTGGGATCCTGCTGTGTGGGGGAATCAGAGGTCTCCCAGCTGGGGACAGGTACCGCAATAGAGCAACATCAAAGGATCATTCATGCTGGGCAGGGGGATCAGACACTAATATCCCCCCCCTAATAGATCTCTAACGTCCAGGAATTAGCCTGGACAGGGGGTTCAGAAACTGATCCCCCCGTAGATCTCTAATATCCAGGGATCAGTCTGGGCAAGATGATCAGACACTGAAACCCCCCAGCAGATCTCTAGTATCCAGAGATCAGTCTGGGCAAGGGGATCAATCACCAATACACCCCAACAGATCTCTAATAACCAGAGATCAGGCGGGTCACTTGTGTCCCCAGTGGGACCAGACACTGATATATAACTAATATACTGTGATCCATATCCCCAGTGGGATCAGACACTGATACATCCCAGATCACTAATATCCTGGGACCAGGCTCAGCAGGTGGGTCACTTGTGTCCCCAGTAAGATCAGACACTGATATATGATCACTAATATCCTGGGATCCCAGTAGGATCAGACAATGATATATATTCACCAATATCCTGATGATCATTAATATTCTGGGATCCCAGTGTGATCAGACACCGATATATGATCACTAATATCCTGCGATCCCAGTGTGATCGGACACTGAAATATGATCACTAATATCCTGGGATCCTAGTGTGATCAGGCATCGATAATGATAACTAATATCCTGAGATCCCAGTGTGATCGGACACTGATAATGATAACTATTATCCTGAGATCCCAGTGTGATCGGACACTGATAATGATAACTAATATCCTGAGATCCCAGTGTGATCGGACACTGATAATGATAACTATTATCCTGAGATCCCAGTGTGATCGGACACTGATAATGATAACTAATATCCTGAGATCCCAGTGTGATCGGACACCGATACATGATCACTAATATCCTGAGATCCCAGTGTGATCGGACACTGATAATGATAACTAATATCCTGAGATCCCAGTGTGATCGGACACCGATACATGATCACTAATATCCTGAGATCCCAGTGTGATCGGACACTAATACATTATCACGATTAGTGTCCCCGGTAGGATCAGACCCCCCCCCCCCCCCATCTTCCTGGGAAGGATCCCGGTCACAGCCCAGTGCACAGACATCCCAGCTATGCGGGCACTGAGGTTACCGCTCCGCCAATACAAAGGCCATGCGGCTGTCACTCACCTCGGGGTAACAATCCTTGGCCAGGACCTGTAACATGGCCGTCTTCCCGCAATGCACATCCCCCACCAGGACCAGTTTGCACCGGACTACAGCGGGTTGAGGGTTCCTTCTCTCCTTCATAGTGATGGATGATGTCCGTACAACGAGCACACTGCGATCACTTCTACTACTCTTCTCCGTATAACACACAGCCCGATCACTCACAGCAACGACTACAGCGGAGCAGCCAGGCTGCCGTCTATATACAGAGCTCTGCGCCAATCACTAGGCGAGAGCTCAGTGGCCCCGGGCCAATAGGCGGCAATTTCTGAGAGACGCCCCGCCCCCTGTGTTCTCTGCCTGGAAGAGTGATAGCCTGCAGACAGAGTCCCTGGAAGAGGGAGCCATGTGTATTGTTATGGGATGTGTGCAGAGGTGGGGGAGCCGGTGTCAGGGGCCACTCTGATCACATTCTACCTGGGAAGAGGGATGATCAGCACAAGGGACTGCTAAATGCCTGGCCTGACTGTGTCTGTGAATGGAGGATGGCTGGGGTTACAGATAATGAAAGCAGCACAAGGAGACATCTTAATGTCAATATCCAGTGATCAGGATTTCACAAGGTGTACACTTCAATAATATGCCACCTGGGTAAAAGGCAATCCACTTCCACAAAGCCTGGAATATACCTGACTGCAGATTTCTGGGCTATAGTCAGAAAAAACATAAAGTAGTATTAAACCTAACAGCAATCATTTGCAGCTTACCAATTCTTAGATGTGATGGCTGCATTCGTTTTCCTTTTTAGGCTTGTTTTCTTTATTACAGGTACTTATATAGCGCCATCAATTTACGCAGCGCTTTACATATATATATTGTACAATCACATCAGTCCCTAACCCTCAAGGGGCCTACAATCTAAGGTCCCTAACTCCCATCATACATACACATACTAGGGCCAATTTACCTATCAGCATGTCTTTGGGGTGTGGGAGGAAACCGGAGTACCCGGAGGAAACCCTTAGGGCCAGTTCACACTACATGCGCTTCAGTGCACTGCATCCAAAACACACAGAAAGGGTATATGGTTGTCAGTGTCATAGTTCACATCAGTGCTTGCAGTTCCAGTGCGTTCTGATTACAGAAAAAAAGTAGAACGGGCTGCATTTTTCCTGCACAAACCTGTACTGGAACCGCATAAAAAATGCACTGGAAAGCACATGTCCCTATTTAATTGAAAAAGAGAGGGGAAAAATTGGACCGGAAAACATGAAAAATGTACTGGAACGTGCCAAAAACATGCATGTGGAAACGCATCCAGAACACATCTGGACTTTGTTTTTGTGGTGTGAACCAGCAAGAGTCTATAGTGCTTATAGAGGTTCAGCTGGGACTTGCAGTCCTCCTAGGCACCAATCTCCTCTCCCGGTGATAATAGGTATCAACTTAGCGGTCACAGTAGTATCATTCCTCATGCAATCATGAAGTAGAGAAAAAAGGGAGCCCACATAGTGAAATTCCATTTATTAATGAGAATCAAACAATATGTATTCCACTCACATTTTGAAATCTGATGTCGAAGCATAAAACACCGGACTGGAAGTAGCGCACTGACTTGCTTTCCACCGGCTGTGACGTCACCAAGGGCTTATACTGACGTGTTTCGCCCCTCCCACTGGGCGTCTTCAGAGATTTAAAAAGGGAGTGCTTACTCTGACTATTTTAACACTCTTGAAGGTCAAGACCCTTTGTAGAAGCAGCAGCCAGTTGTATATTTTTAGCACATTGATGTAATTAACCTCCCTAGCGATCTGATTATGTCAGTATTTCTGTGCTCAAAGCGGTACATTTTTTTGCATGGAAATATGTATTTTTTTTATTGTAGGCCTGTAATTTTTAGGAATAACTCACTGAAATCTGTCCAAACAAGAGTCTAGTAAACATCCCGGGTATGATAAAATTTGAAACATGAAATCATAAATTATAATTTAAAAAATAATCATAAAAAATAATAATATAATAATAATACATTTAATTCAATAACATAATCAAACCAAAAACACTGAAATTTTAAATATAGCGCCAAGTTCGCACATCACTGAGCAAAGTCGCAGAATCGTTTTCAGTGTCTGATGACAAATTTCCCTACGAAAGTAATTCTGATTTACTATCGCTGTTCTCTATCTGGTCTAAAACCGATTTTGACCTAAAGGGACGCTTTTTGGACGTCATGGACGTTTCTCAGTTTCCAGGCAGAAAGAACAGTAAAAATGCAGGCAGGGAGCAGGACAAAGCACTAGGGACAAAATGTATGCAAAATGGTTTGATACAGTAATGGTATACTATGTGATTTTACTGTATGACTTTTTGTCATTTTTAAATTTCCTGATGTCACAGGGGACGGAACCCAGAAGACAGATGCCGGCATCCCCCGGAGGACATTACATGGGACACTGCAGGAGGGACATTGCGGGAGCGCAGGACAAGGTAAGAGAAGAACAGATCCCGGAGCTGCACCACATGGTAAGCCCGATTGTAGCTCGGGGTTACCACTTTTGGTACTGAAATGTTACCCCAAGCTACACTCGGGAATACCGCCAGGGAGGCTACAAAATCATTTTTGCACATAAGATGAGGATCCTAGCGTGGGACACTAGTCTTTAAAATATGCTATTCCAAACTTGTTTTCAATCAATTTCAAGCATAGGGTCAGGTCACATCAAACTAGTTTGTTTAGTGCATTGGTGTCTGGTCAATTTCTTCTGGACAGTAAAGAGAGAGAGAAAACACATGTATGTATTACTCTTCAACGTCAGCAAGTGCGGCTCCACCTGACGCGTTTCGTGCGCATGCACGTCTTTAGGGGTACGCTTCATGGGTACACTCAGTGAGTGTACCCCTGAAACCATGCATGCACACGAAACGCGTCGGGTGGAGCCGCACTTGCTGTTGTCGAAGGTTGGAACGGTGGCCATCTTGCTATTCCTCATAGTAGAGGGTCCACCTGCTTTTTTGCCCTTGGCTGAGCATCCCTTGCAGAGGCTTCATTGCTGTTACCTGTACCCAGATGAGATGTGCTTACATGCTGTTTACCAGTAGATGTCTGGTGAGTGTACATCTGACAGAGGTGGTGGATTCCCTATTGGATCACTTCACACTATTTCACCGTGATTGCCGTACTTCAATCCTTACGGACAATTTATAGCTCTTACTCCACTGATATTTTATGGACTTTATATATTCTCACTTTTATGCTGCACTTTACTGTTTCACATTTATTGAATGATTTATTGAACATTTTTTATATTTGATTTTTATATGCTGCACTTGACTGCTCCGCTGAAAACATTTTTTTAAATTTTTCGCTATATGTCAGATTGACTTTGCACTTTGTTTTCACTATAATATCATTCGCTTATTTTAGCGCTGCACTTTCTATATATTTATCCATAAGGAGTTGTTACCTATACCTTGGTGCTAGCTGCTTTATAGTTCCAGAGCTCGCCTACACTTGATATTTACATTACTATAAACATCGAGACCCGAGGCCCAGGCTCGGACGCCTTTGATGTCCTTTCCAACTTCTCTTTCTTTCTCTCCCTTTCTCTGTTCTTCTCACTCTCTGCGCCAGCCTTTCTCAACCTTTTCAACGCAGAGGAACCCTTGACATAACTTTCTGGTCTCAGGGAACCCCTGTTAAATGACTAGATCTACAATTCATGTAGGTGGTCATTGGGAAGAATACTCCTTACACTTGTGATCATTGGGAAGAATTACCCCCTTATAGATATCCAAAAAGATCAATGGTGTCAGTGGGAACTTACCTGAGAGGCAAATATTGCTCAAGGAACCCCTACCAACCTCTGGAGGAACCTTACGGTTCCATGGAACCCTGGTTGAGAAACCCTGCTCTAGGCTCTTCTGTAGGGATGATTTGTGCTTTGTTCTTATGTACTTTTTTGTTTTGTTTTCTGAATAGTGCATTTTTATACATCGATATCTTACGCACTAACACACAATTCCTCAGTTAGATGTATGGCTTTTCTGCCGTTACTTATGCTGTTCTTCCTTTGAAGCAACATGGTCAACGGACCATTTTGATGCACCATAAGCTTTGTCTTTGTTACAGTTTTTTGAATATGATGTACCACCGCCTCGGCTTGTAAGCTATTGATTGCATGTATTTGTCTGTAATTATGACACAGTTTACATTGTATACTTGGAAAATTCTTCAATAAAAATCTATTGAATGAAAACTGAAGACTAAGTACTCAAGGTTTGGCTAAGTACTCAATTCTGCATCAGGATTCCCATCACTTGGAGTGGTATTCTACTGACTTATACAGGTATACATACTAGCTAAAGCTCATAAACTACCTTTTGCATTTCATCACTGCAGATCTTCTCCAGCCTTTCTTAGCTACTTCATGTTTACATATGGTCGCTCCAGCATTTGCTGAACAATATTGGTCAGTATTGGGCAGGGTGGGCTTCCTGATGATGATGAAAGTGGTGGACCTTGCCAGCAAAATGTGTGTTGGAAAAACTGCTCATAGTCTCCAACAGGGGTGCATTTGATGGGGTGACAACACAGGAGAATATGTAGGAGACAGTTGTCACCCAACCCCAGTAAGTGCCTAAACAAGGGTCTTCATGGCAGGGTCACCAGGCAATCTATTAATATAAGCTGCATCATTAAAAAGATGTAAGACAACTTTTAATATTCCCATGTTAAAACATATATAAAAATAATAACATTTTAGGGATTGGATGCTTTAAAGATTGTTCATCTAATGCAGATAAATTTGAAAACAATTGCTATTCATTCTCATGTTTGTTGCACTACTTTTGTTTTTGTTCAGGACTGAATGAGGAGGAAACTCAGAATCCTATACACTGATATACTAGAGCCTCCTAGTTCTGTTTTGGGCATGTCCCTCACATTGAATTGTTTTGGAAAAGGTGATTACCATGTATTCAATGGCTTTGTTGGGGACAACCTGATGCTGTAACTGCACTAAAGGTATCTAACTACAACACAAGTAAAGTGTTACCTTTTATGAATAGGGGAAATTACCATATAATTGCATTATTACATTACAATAAGTGATCATAGTTTAAAAAAAAGTATTCTATTATTACCATAACATAGGCTAATGAAACTAAAAGCTGCTTTGCTTTGTAGAAGACAAATGAAACATTGCCATTAACATTTTGCTCATGAAGACATCCTGCTTTATGTAAATGATCAACTTTGCAATTGCAAAATAGTTTCCCACTGCAAACAATAAACTCCTCTGTAGCTGTACAAGACTTTCTGGTGGTTTTTGTTTAGGGGAGTGGGTGGAGTGGTTTGTATACAGACTTTTCTATAAAGAAAAAGGTTGACTTTGTTTAAATAAATATTTACTTTTCGAAATAAATACAAAACACTTAAAAATAATACTTTTAAAGAATAATAAAATAACAAGAATGATTATAATATAAGATAACGGTGATTATTATTTTAGCAATATAAAATAATACTTCTAAATATATTTAAATACTTACGTAATTTATAACATAGCCTAAAGAAAATCAGCCCAGTTTAGAAAAATCAATCACATCAGATTTCCCCTATTATTAAAAGCAGTTATACATGAACAGATATTGATGCACAATACAGTAGACCAGGGGTCGGCAACCTTAAACAGGTGGAGGGTCTACCTGAACAACATGGAAGAAGTCAAAGATCACCGGGCGCAGTGTCACCTTCTCATACCTGATTTAAACATCTAATTGCCACACTACCATGTCACAATTGCGTGCAATGCACGGCAATCATGGGTTTAAATCAGGTGGTGAGGAGGCAACTTATCGCCTCCTCTCCATCTGTCAAACACACTAAGATCACTTTTCAGAGGATCAACAGTGCCTGCTGCACTTGTGAATGAGCCCTTAGTTGCAACTGTTAACGGCACTCTTAGGCTTGTTCACAGGTAAAGTTGGGGGGGGGACCTTGTGGTTGAGTCACACCCCCAATCCCTATCCCCTTTAGCTGCTGAGACAGCAACCAAAGGTGTACACATACTGCAGCAAGAATTATACCCCCTGTTGCTTTTGGTGGGTGCTACCGCCTGTCAATCAAGACCCATTCATATAAATGGGGCCACTCTGCAAGTGCCCCACAACGTCATGCTTCTGTGGGATCCAATGGGTTAAAGCAAGTGGTGAGAAAGCCTGTTTAACCCCTTGTTTGCTGTCCTGCACAAGGTTGCAGGGCACTTGTACCACACAAGGTTGCAGGGCACATGCAGAGCAGCCTCTTTCACTTGAATGCAGGGGTGGACTGACCATTCAGGCACTCGGGCACTGCCCGAAGGCCCAGGGTCAGTAGGGGGCCCCATGAGATGCCCCTGGTAGTTTTCATAGGCTTTTTTGGGTGTGGTTTGAGTGTGGGCAAGGACACAGGGGCCCCATGATCCCCTATTGCCTGGGGGCCCCATGAGTTGTCAGTCCTCCCCTGCTTGAATGTGTCATGCTTGGCAGGTGCTACACCCACCAACCATGACAGGGTGTAAGAGCCAGTACTACAGAGGAGACATCAACTTATGCGGCTCTTGCTCCCTACTACAGCTCCAACTTTTCAAGTAGCCCTTCTGCATTGTACTCTGATGCTCTGGAATAGCGGGTCAGCAAGCCCTTACCGTGATCTACCAGTAGATCTCAGCCAGGTGACTGGTAGATCATGGTTGCTGACCCCCGCAGTATGAACTAACATTTTTCTGTGTTTGTTCTGATATTTATTAAGCAGGTTGGATTTTTTTAGTTGAACCATCACCGAGATGAAAAGAGCACCCCTTCCATCATGCACAGACTTCATACAGGATGGGATCTGATCATTTGTTTCTGAAGGATCAAAATTCTCTGTATGTGGCCATGTTAAAGCTGGCCATACACTGCTTGAATTTATTCAGATTCCTGCTGGGTTGGCCAAAATTTGAGCTACACTCAACATAAATTGATTTTTCAATAGATATTTGTTGAAGGAGCCTGTTGGAAAACTGTCAGCCAGACTGCCCTGGCATCAATCAGGTACTAGCACTGTTTGGGTATTCCCAGAGATGGCAGCTTCAGCTGTCAGAATACAATAGCCCAGCAGGTGGGATTCGTCCTTCTGCACTGTTAAGCCAGCCATACATAGATCAAAATTTGTTGGGTTCATGCAGAGTGCATGAGATCAGCACAGGACCAATCAGCACTTTCCAGATAGAGGTTAAGGGGTTCTGCATTCTCCTAGAGCAAAATGAAAACTCCTCCTACAAGCTTTGGCCAGTGCTCAGCTGAACACTGATAAAAGTCACAAGACAGCTCTAACTGCTGATGAGAAAAGGTATTTATCAGTTTATATTTACTAAAATATTTGCACTTCCATGTTCTGTGTACTGTGGGGGACCAGATATAGTCAATGAAGGGTCCTGGATTTAGTAACACTTTAAGAAGTGTGATTCTACCTTATGACTGTAATAACCGAATACCAGTGTGTATGGACCTGAAACATTCGCATTCTGGAAATTAAGCCCAAACGCATGGAAATTCAGGTATTGGCACTTACAGGAGTATACCTGTGTACAGGATATTTGATCAATACAATCCTATGGACAAAATTACACACCAGCTGGGGTTCCTGGGTGCTGCAAATACAGGTGTATTTTATGCTGTATGCTCATTTACCTGTATTCGTGTCTGTGCACATGAGCTAAGCATATCTATTCCAGAAGCCAGATTGAAGTTCGGCCAGCAAGGATAGGACAAATTTCGATCCCTGTATGGGCACCCTGGTTGTACAGAATTCTCTTTACCGATCAACTCCTGTACAACTAGCCTGTTGGATTTTTTCCAATCGATCAGTGCTGCTGGCTATAGCTCCTCACTGTCAGATCACAATAGCATAGGATTCCCCATCCCACATCAATTCTATGGACAGGGGAATTGGATCATTTGAGTTCAATGAAAAAAATGATGAATGTATGGGCTGCCTAGTATTTAGGCATCTTGCATATGTGTGCAATGGGAAAACACAATAGATGGCCTGACCTTTCAGGTTGTCTTTACTCCAGTCTTACTAAATTAATCAGTAGACTTAGTGGTGGCAAGAACGTTTTCATGAAATGTGTCAGCGCTGTAGATTTTTATTTATGATGTTGGTCAGTGAATTCTTGAATGCATGCTGGAAATAGGTTGGTACTTCCCGACACAAATTTTATGCTATTTCTGATCAAATGGAAAGAATTTCGCACTACACATCCAGTTTTCTCTTTGCATGCCAATTTTCAGTTGCCTTGGGCATTCTACCATTAGACATTCTCCCTTCAGTAAGTAAATCTTTTGAAATGTTGACCTTTATTATTGTCCTTTACACATTCACAAAGGTTATTTCATGTTAAATTGTACCTATCAGTAACATTACTAGTGTGGATGAATACATTCCTTACTAGTCACAATATGAAGAAACTGTAGACCCTTTAAATAAAATTAAACATTTGGTTTTGTTTTTTTGCAAACCAGTCCTTTAATTCCTGGCAAAATACCTGTGCCTAGTTTGAAAGAAGTAATCTGGAAGAATGATATTCACAGTCTACTGCAGGCAGGAGAAAGCGTTTCTTCAGACTCCCTGTCATCAGTTATCACTCAGGCTGTACACTGTAACTTTGTTGCAGCTCATAAGATGTTAGACAGCATCAGGGGGTCGAGCTGAGACAATATATTGACACACACAGTCCAGGACATAATAGCTAATGCATATGGCCTTGCATTTACATAATTTTGTAACCTTAAGCCAGTGCCTAGGTCAGGTAGTAGATGACAACCCTACATGATGACTTAACAAAGATAGTTTCAGCTTTCTGAGTAGAAACATACATGAATGCATTGTCTGGAGGTGTACTCTGACCTCTTTGAGGCATTATAAATGTAAAGTCTATATGTTACTTATCAGGTATGCACATAAGGCCCCTTTCACACGATTGGTTCGATCGGGTAGGCCTGTCTTTTTTTCAGGCAGATCTGATCGGACTCTCCGTTCCCTTCTCTGGGGTGGTGGATGTAAAGGGACTTGTGTCCATTTCTATCTGCCTACCTCCAATCCAATCGACTAAAAAATAACCAGGAGGGGATCCGTTCCTCTCCATCATGGCAGATCTGAGGGCAGTCAGGTGTAAATGGACAGCCGATCCGTTTACATCTGACTGCCCACAGAGCAGAGCAGAGCAGGTTGTGTCTGTGTCCACTCAGCATAAACAGAGCGGACACCAAACTGTCATCCGCCTGCTCTACTATGCTCATTGCGGGAACAGTGGACAGATCCCCCACCGAACAAGTGTTCCATTAGAAAGGGGCCTAATATGAAAATATATTTAAAACCACTTGCCTACCAGGCACTTATACCCCCTTCCTGCCCAGGCCAATTTTCAGCTTTCAGGGCTCTCACACTTTGAATGACAATTGCGCAGTCATACAACACTGTACCCATATGAAATTTTTTTCACCCAAATAGAGCTTTCTTTTAGTGGTATTTAATCGCCACTGGGTGTTTTATTTTTTGCGCTATAAACAAAAAAAAGAGCAAAAAGTCTATTGTAAAATTTTGCAAACAATTATTTTTTTTCTCCTTCACTGATAGGCGGCACTGATGAGGTGGCACTGATGATGCTGCACTGATATGCAACAATGATGGGCACTAATAGGCGGCACTGATGGGCACTGATAGCAGCACTGATGGGCATCACTGATTGGCACTGATAGGTGGTACTCACTGGCGGCACTGTTGGGCACTGACTGGTGGCACTGCTGGTCACTGATTGGTGGCAGTCCTGGGCAGCACTGATGGGCGGCACTGCTGGGCACTGGTGGGTGGCACTGCTGGGCACAGGTGGGTGGCACTACTAGGCACTGCTGGCCACTTGTGGCCAGCACTGCCGGCCACAGGTGGGAGGCACTGGTGGGTGGCACTGCTGGGCACTGATCATCAGTGTCGTGATGATCGTGCCGATTAGTCCTCTGACAATTGTCAGTTATCAGCACTACTTTCCGCACGCTGTGACAGCGCGAGGAAAGTGCAGCTGATAACTGGCAACTGCATTTACTGGTGATCTGCTGTGTCATTGGACACAGCTGATCACATGATAAAAGGCCACTGTGATTGGCCTTTTACCACATCACGTGATCAGCTGTGTCCATAGGACACAGCGATCACTGAGATCGCCGGGTGCCTGCCCCCGAGAGAGTGCGGGAGGGCATGTTCTGGGAGGATGTCATATGATGCCCTCCCAGAACTGGCCAGCCACGGTGAAGTTATAATTCGGCTATCTTCAGTCGGCAAGTGGTTAAATAGAAGTATAGTACACCATCAGAGATTCCGTACCTGTTACACTATATTGCCAAAAGTATTGGGACCCCTGCCTTTACACGCACATGAACTTTAATGGCATCCCAGTCTAAGTCCATAGGGTTCATTATTGAGTTGGCCCACCCTTTGCAGCTATAACAGCTTCAACTCTTCTGGGAAGGCTGTCCACAAGGTTTAGGAGTGTGTCTATGGGAATGTTTGATCATTCTTCCAGAAGTGCATTTGTGAAATCAGGCACCGATGTCGGATGAGAAGGCCTGGCCTCCAGTCTAATTCATCCCAAAGGTGTTCTATCGGGTTGAGGTCAGGACTCTGTGCAGGCGAGTCAAATTCCTCCACCCCAAACTCACTCATCCAAGTCTTTATGGACCTTGCTTTGTGCACTGGAGCGCAGTCGTGTTGGAACAGGAAGTGGCCATCCTCAAACTGTTCCCACAAAGTTGGGAACATGAAATTGTCTAAAATATCTTGGTATGCTGACACCTTAACTCTCACTGGAACTAAAGGGCTTGGGCCCAACCCCTAGGAAACAATCTCACAACATAATCCCCCCTCCACCAAATTTTACACTTGGCACAATGCAGTTAGGCAAGTACCGGTCTCCTGGCAACCGTCAAACCCAGACACGTCCACCGGATTGCCAGACAGAGAAGCGCGATTGATCACTCCAGAGAACACATCTCCAATACTCTAGAGTCCAGTGGCGGCGTGCTTTACACCACTGCATCCAATGCTTTGCATTGCACTTGGTGATGTAAACCTTGGATTCAGCTGCTGGAAACCCATTCCATGAAGCTCTCTACGCACTGTTGTGCTAATCTGAAGGCCACATGAAGTTTGGAAGTCTTTAGCTATTGACTCTGCAGACAGTTGGCAACTTATGCACACTGTGCGCTTCAGTATGCGCTGACCCCGCTCTGTCATTTTACGTGGCCTACCACTTTGTGGCTGAGTTTCTGTTGTTCCCAGTTGCTTCCACTTTGTTATAATGCCACTAACAGTTGACTGTGGAATATTTAGTAGCAAGGAAATTTCATGGATGGACTTATTGCACATGTGTCAAAATATCACGGTACCACGCTAGAATTCAATTTCGTCATAAATTTAGGCCAAAATGTATTCTGCTACTTTGCTAAAAAAGAAATCTCAATACATGTAAATTAATTGGTTTATGTGAAAGTTATAGCGTCTACAAATGGCGGTATATAAATATATATATACTGTTGTTTTTTTGTTTTTTTATTTTTACTAGTAATGCCATGGATGGCGATCAGCGACTTAAAGCGGGACTGCGGTGGGCATTCTGACACTGGGGGGAACTGACTTGGTGTCACTGACATCCCCAGTGACACCAATACAATGATCAATGCTACAAAAAAAACACTGACACTGTACTAATGGCACTGGGCAGGAAGGGGTTAACATGAGGGGCGATCAAAGGGTTAACTGTGTGCTGGGTGTGTTTAACTGTGGGGCAGTGTGTTTGTGCTTCACTGTAAGCACACTGCTTTGTATGGTTGTGCTGCGCGCAGCCATGCAAAGCAGTGTACAGGAGTTGACAGGGAGGAGAACTGTTTTGTTTACAAACAAATCTCCTCCCCGTCCGAGATCCTCTGCAATCACCGGGCGCTGGTGAGTAATATATATATATATATATATATACACGTGATTTTGCACACCCGTGCCATTCTGTAGCAGTAATTCTGCTATAGGGCATTCGGGAAGTGGTTAAACAGGTAAAGTAAAATAAAAAAAACATATGCAAGATTCCATCGGCATATCAGGAAGAGAGGTTAACAGCTGGCTTCAGGGCAGCATTTGAATTTATGTGAACACTCATAATTTGTAAACTTTTGCCTTTTGCGCTTCCGTCAGGTTTTCTGGAAAATTCAAGGCGGTGCAAGTTTTCATGACAATAGATATGAAAGGGTTATTTAAAAATAGCTCATCTCTGAATTTCCCTTCTTTGTTATTGCAAGGGTAAATACTGCCAGCATATTCCTTGTCAGCGTTCCAGGAACAATTGTACACAGAAGCCTGTTTTACCTCTGAATCATACTTCTGCCAAAGGAGAAAGCAGCATGGGACTGTGTATATCCAGTAAAAAGTGCAATGTTCAAAACACTTGTATTACCCCATTCTTACAGTAACTATACAAATGGTTAAAACAGACACTATGCAATAATAAATAGATAGTGTATAGGTTAACTCTAGCCACACATAATCCAATGTAATAACTTTCTTATAGTTTGATGATAATTCAAAACAAGAGACAAAATACAATACTAAAGTATTTCTAAAGACCTTGTCCAATTGGGATGGGGGGGGGGGGGGAGTGACCTAGCTTTGTTTCTTATCTGCAAAAGAGAAAAGTCAAGTCACCTGGCTGGTTGGATTAAGTGGTAGGGCTGGGTAACAGTAGTAAAATGCTTGAAAATTGACAGTGCATTTGTACATTTCAGGACAGTATAGGCGGAAATACAAATCTTTTGGGTGGCCGGTGAAACAGCTCACATATAAGTGGAGATTTACTAAAACTGGTGCACTCAGAATATGGTGCGGATGTGCAAGATAGCCAATCAGCTTCTAACTCCAGCTTGTTCAGTTAACCTCCCTGGAGGTATTCCTGAGTGTAGCTCGGGGTAAAGTTTCAGCACCACAAGCGGTAACCCTGAGCTACACTCGGGAATACCTTGCAGCGTTGCTCCAGGATCCCTCGATCACTTACCTTGTCCTGCGCTCCTGCGATGTCCCCCCTGCAACGTCCCCAGCCATCTCCTCCGGCCAATACCGGCATCCATCTTCTGGGTTCCGTCCCCTGTGACGTCGGGACGTATGGGGGATGGAACTGGCCGGAAATTTAAAAATGTCAAAAAGTGACTTTCACTAAATACATTAAAATCACATAGTAAAGCATTACTGTATCAAACATTTTCACATACATTTTGTACCGAGTGCTTTGTCCTGTGCCCTGCCTGCATTTTTACTGTTCTTTCTGCCTGGAAACTGAGAAATGTCCATGGCGTCCCAAAATCGTACCTTTAGGTCAAAAGCGGTTTTAGATCAGCTAGAGAACAGCGATAGTAAATTAGAACTACTTGCAAAATTGAGTGATAATGATTTGTGGGGATATTCGTCATCAGACACTGAAAACGGTTTTGTGACTAAGATCAGCGATGTGCGAACTTGGCGCTATATTTCAAATTTCAGTGTTTTTAGTTTGATTATATTATTGAATTAAATTTATTATTATTATTATATTGTTATTTTTTATGATTATTTATTAAATTATAATGTATGATTTCGTGTATCAAATTTTATCCTACCCGGGATGTTTACTAGACTCTTGTTCGGACAGATTTCAGTGAGTTATTCCTAAAAATTACAGACCTACAATAAAAAAACTACATATTTCCATGCAAAAAAATGGTACCGCTTTGAGCACAGAAATATGGACATAATCAGACCGCTAGGGAGGCTACGCTTTGACAACAAAACCTGGAAGCTGATTGGTTTCTAAGCAGAGCTGCACCAGATTCTGCACTCTCCAGTTTTAGTAAATAATCCCAATAAAGATCTGTTTGATCTGCATATTTAGCTGTTTGCCTGGAGTTCAGCTTTAACCACTTCAATACCGGGCACTTTTACCCCCTTCCTGCCCAGGCCAATTTTCAGGTTTCAGCGTTCTCACACTTTGAATGACAATTGCGTGATCATGCAGCATTGTACCCAAACTAAAATTTTATAATTTTGTTCACACAACTAGAGCTTTCTTTTGGTGGTATTTAATCACCACTGGGGCTTTTATTTTTTGATAAATGAACCAAAAAAAGTAAATAGTAAGTAAAAAATATTTTGAAAAAAAACCACCCACGTTTTTCTTTGTTTCTGTTATAAAAGTTTGCAAATAAATAATTGTTCTTCATAAATTTAGACCAAGATGCATTCTGCTACATTTCTTTGGTGAAAATAGCCCAAATCAGTATTTATTATTTAGTATGTAGGAAAGTTATAGAGTTCACAAACTATGGTATATATCTGAAAATTCATCAATCCTGAAGTACTGACAGCCAACTTAATTTCTTGAGGCCCAAAAATGTCAGAACAGTACAGATATCCCCCAAATTACCCATTTTTGCAAAGTAGACAGTCCAGCGTATTTCATAAGAGGCATGGCGAGTTTTTTGAAGGTGTCATTTTTTTTGTCATAATTTTTCGGAAAATTAAGAAGTTAAAAAAATGTTTTTCACAATTTTTTTTTACATACTGTTACCAGTGCAGTATAGTATCAGCATAAAACTGGCATGGCGGTGATCAGGGACACTGACTGGTGACAGTACGAAAAAAAATAAAATATATATATATTTTTTACAATTTTTTAAATTTTTTAATTATTATTTAATTCAATTTTTTCTCTTTTTTAAGATTTTTTTTTCATATTGCGCTATGATCAAAGTAGTATAATGTTACGATAGTAACATTGTACTACTTTGGGGAAGTGATCAGTATTTTTTACTTTTTTTTACAAGCATTTAACTGAATGAAATTGATTCATTCAGTTTTTTTTTGTTGTGATTAGCTGTGATTGGCCATAGTTAACCACATGACACAGATGGGCTGTGATTGGCTCAGGCTGTGCATGGGATCACTGTGACCATTCACAGCTAAGCACACTTGTATACAATAGATGGCATGAAAGGAAGCCATCCATTGTATACAACTGTCATGTGACCTGCTATGATTGGTCACAGCAGGTCATATGGTACTGGCAAAGGGACCGATATACAGATCTGTCATCGGCTGTGTCTGAGGTACACAGCCGATGACAGATCTCGCCACAGCGTGGCCCTGCGGGCACGCACAAAGCGCAATCTGGGAAGGACGCCATATGGTGTCCTCCCGGAGGGAGGAAGTGTTTGCCCAGCCGCCATTTGGCCATAGGCTGGGCGACAACTGGTTAAAGTATATGTATAGTGAAAACTTTTTTTTGGGAGGGGGGGTCAACGTAGGTAAGGGAAGAGCCATGCCATTTATTTTTTTGCTGTCTGTGTAGCAGTTAGAGGAAACCTCCTAAATGAAAGGGGGTTTCCTCCCTTAGACGGTTGTCCCTGGAACAGGGACCCCATTGGAAGATTTCCCCTCACCCTTATTTCTGTTCTAGTTCCCCTTCTCTTTCTTTCTGGATGACAAAGGTAAGCAGTACAAATGGAGATGGACTTACACTGCATCTGAGCACCACAAGCCAAAAACACTATTTTATTCATTATTAATATTCAAAAGAAACTCCACTATCTATCCATGTCTCTGTGCTTTGTTTTGCTGAGAAATCACTTTGAAAAACAAGCCCTAGCTTGTCTCGTCATGGCCATCTTGAGTAAGGGCAGATGATTCATGTACTATTTTCTTCCTGGAATCCATTTGCCTTTAGCTCAGACATACAGACAGAAGGGTGTGCTTAGTTGAGAAAGCCCCTCCTCCCCTCCTGAAGACTCCTGGGATGCCTAGGCATGGAAACCAGGAAGTAACTGAAGAACTGTAAAAAAAAAAAAAGGTTAAAACAAGTAAATAGAATACACCTTCCTATTTATTTACTTGTGCTAGCAGCATAAGGCTAAATAATAGTCAGTTTTGATTTAGAGAGTAAAGTTCTGCTAGGGACACAGACAGCAATAAAAACTTGACAAAGAGTCTGAAGCTGGTCATACATGGCTCGATTTTTCATTCAGCCAGCCAACTGAATGAATAAAACTGAGCTGAATTTCTCATCCACACATTCCAGGTGGATGGGGAAATCCTCCCCGCTGTGTCATTGTATCTAACAACAGGATTCCTCCACCATCAGAATACACTGATCAGTGCTACAGCCTATTGGCTGCATGCACTTATTGAGCAGAAATGTTCCAACAAGCCCATTCATGAAAAGTCAATCAACAGATTTAAAGTTGATCCAGGGAATATCTGATTGCCTCTCGGGGGATCAGGAAGGAATTGTTTTCCCAGCAGGAGCAAATTGGATCGTGCTTTGCTGGGTTTTTTTTGCCTTCTGGATCAACTGTGGGTATAGGATTATAACTTTTTTTTGTTTTCTGTGGTTGAACTGGATGGACTTTTGTTTTTTTCAGCCAGACTAACTATGGAACTATGTAACAGATGGACTTCTCATGAACGGGAATGAGCATACATGGATCAAAATTTGGCTCGTTATCACAGCCTTTAGAAAGTACATTCCCAGTGATCCTGTGAAGTGATTTTGAACTTTCTGATCTTGCTACAGCTACATTGTTTGTTGGAATGAAGTATTTGCTTTCACTTGTTTTCAGGGTCACTGTTAAATAGTGGTTACAGCCAGATTTGTGTCCCCTATGTTAACATTGACAGGTATCCTGCAAGCAAGCATATACATCTTATCCCTGCAGTAACAACAGAGCAGAAAATGTCCTTGCCTGGTGCCTCCAGTTTATCTGCTGTCCATCAATACCCCCACTGACATTGTAACCAGTCTAATAGCAGATATCAGAATCTGCACATTTTAGACAAGCCATAGACATAAGACAGTGCTCACCAGACTTGCAAATTATTTTTGGAAGGATAATTTTAAAAATAGCAATGGCAGGTTAATATAATGAAAACGCACATTTCATGGTGCTGAATAATATGAAACTTATGCTTCCAAGTACTAGAAATGCATGTATGTTGTGAATGAATAAATAATTTGTTAATTGCCCAAAGACCGAAAACCAGACATAATTAGATAATTTATCAAATGAAAAAACAGCTACAATTTCTTATTCTACAGATCAGCTGTGCAGGCGAAGGCGACGCTTACCAAAATTTTTCAACATGGCTAATATTGTACTAATGTGCAGTGAGTACTTCAGCACAATTATCTCAACTTCTTTTGTCTCTCCAAATAGTATGCTGCTGCTGACACTATATGTGTTCCCCAGGGGCGGACTGACCATTTGGGAACTCGGGCACTGCCCGAGGGCCCAGGGTCAGTAGGGGGCCCCATGAGATGCCCCTGGTACCTTTCATAGGCTTTTTTGGGTGTGGTCTGAGTGTGGGTGAGGACACAGGGGCCCCATGATCCCCTATTGCCCGGGGGCCCCATGAGTTGTCAGTCCGCACCTGGTTTTCCCACATACAATCAAATAAAATCTACATAAAGTGCCACACAATATAATGTGTTATTGTCAGAAAGACAGTATCTTACCATATAGAGTGTAAAAAGAAACAATATTACTAGATACTATATACAGTGCATACAATAGCATTTGGGCAACTCATAAGTAAAACCCAGAAATTAGTATAAATCCATTAGTTCTTATATACAATATTATACTGAATGGTCCTTCTTTTGTGTATGGTGATCCTCCTATTCAACAGTAAACAATAGTGCATATCTTGCCGTGCTTATAATCACCTACATATGTGCCTCCTCCACCAATATACACATATACTCTCACCTCCTGTATATGACATAATTACTTTAGGTTAGATAGCACGTTTTAACCAGGGTAAGTATAGCCTCCTGCACTCTCCAGCCTGCAATCCCTGATGTGGCTCAATCTATATCCATCCTCTTAATCCGTACATGATATACCCTCCAAATTTTAGAAAGAACATGCCATCATAGAGTATCAAATGTATCCACCAGTATTTATTAAAAAATATATATTATATTCAGATAAAAAGTGCCCAACTGGGGCACTACAGTAAAAAGGCCTTCTGTTCCCTTAAGATCTAGGTTCCCTGGTCACTCACAAGAAGATGCCTTTTTGGGCGAAATGTACGTTGGAGCGTCATTACGTCACTTCCGGAATAGCTAAGTGAAAGGGAGTCTTGAAGTGCAAAGCGGCCATCTTTAAAAACATATATGCCTTAAACACTGGTGCTGGTTTACAAGCACCTGTACAAGTGAGTGGAATATTTTTGTCTTTGTGATTTTGATTCCTATTAAAGTACTACATTTAGATAAGCTATTAATTTGTCTGATTCATTCATTGCAACAGAAAGAAGGGTCAGCCGCACTCCGGAGGATAGATGATTATAGTGTGTATTTATTGATCCATAGGACACACAAAACACCAGGACATAAATACAGGAGCGGTATACCTTTTGTTCTTTTGATTCATTCATTGGCCAGCTGCATTCCCGTCGGAGGAATATCTAAAACCAACCTAAAGTATATTACTGGAAAACCTATTGGAATCCCTTATATCTGGCTATAATCCATGGGGAATCCAACAAGAAAGGGTGGTTTCCTATATAACCAAAGGCTCATTTGACCACCATAACTGGGGGTCAAAGGATCTGGTGAGTGAGCCATCTACACTTCACTGTTATGAACACGCGGTGAAGATCACAGTCACATTTATTTTTTTATATTTTTTTTTATATTTTTTAAATTTTTTTGACCCTCTGTGGAATTTTTTAATACTCTATTTTGGGACAGTTACAAGAGTTGTCATTATATTTATGTTTTTATTATTTACTTCATATGTTCACTATTGGTTGAATTGCTATAGGGAGGGGTTACAATATCTTTTTGGTCTAAGCACAATTAGCCACCCACAGCCACATCATCCTGAATGCACCCAATCTTGTCTGATCTCAGAAGCCAAGTAGGGTCAGACTTGGTTAGTACCTGGATGGGAGACCACCTGGGAATACCAGGTGCTGTAGGTTAAAATTTTTAGCATTGGACCAAAATTGAGATAACACTCAGGTGGTACTAATCTTGTAAATTAATGCAATAAATAATTTGCACTAGTGAATATATCCATAAAAAATATATATATGTATGAATAATAAAAAATATTAAAAAGAAAAAAAGTTCAAATAATAAGTCCAAATTTTAATACCAATACCACAAAAAAATGTGCAACAAAAAAGTGTCTAAATGTGACAAAACACCAACAAAAACCTTAATAATATGATGGCAAGTCATCCATAGGTATATCTTCAGGAAATTAAATTCTGCAGAACACCGCTCCACATAGACCAATATCAAAATGAAAGAAACTTTTCAATTTATCCCGGAAATCCACTTCTCCAAAAGAAAAACCACCTTCAATCGTATCCAAGGAAGAAGATGCCAGGCACTCAAGAAAAACAAAGGAACTTCATGGTGCAGTATTATAAAAACCAATTTCCTTTATTAGGTACTCATTGCACTTACTCAGGAGGTGTCCCAGCCGACACCAGCATCAACAGCATAGCAGCAATCACATAAAACGAACCTAGCTACTCAGCACATGCGCAGTAGCTCGTAGACAAACGTAATGACGTCACATCAATCAAGCTCCACCCTACGCGTTTCGTCGACGTTCTCACGGAGCGTCGATGACAAAACGCTCCGTGAGGACGTCGATGACGAAACGCGTAGGGCGGAGCTTGATTGATGTGACGTCATTATAACATTATGACGTTTTTATAATACTGCACCATGAAGTTCCTTTGTTTTTCTCGAGTGCCTGGCATCTTCTTCCTTGGATACGATTGAAGGTGGTTTTTCTTTTGGAGAAGTGGATTTCCGGGATAAATTGAAAAGTTTCTTTCATTTTGATATTGGTCTATGTGGAGCGGTGTTCTGCAGAATTTCGTTTCCTGAAGATATACCTATGGATGACTTGCCATCATATTATTAAGGTTTTTGTTGGTGTTTTGTCACATTTAGACACTTTTTTTTTGCACATTTTTTTGCACTTTTTTTGTGGTATTGGTATTCAAATTTGGACTTATTATTTGAACTTTTTTTCTTTTTAATATTTTTTATTATTCATACATATATATATTTTTTATGGATATATTCACTAGCGCAAATTATTTATTGCATTAATTGTTACACTTTATTTATTTATGGTGATTTTTTGCAGCTGGTACACTATAAGCGATTTATATAATTTTTTATTTGCCATAGGCGCTATTATATATTTTCTTTATCTTTGGTACTAATCTTGTACTTATTGCACTATATGAAATTTATTGTTTGGGCAAATGTAGCGCCTATCTATTTATATTTTATTTACTCACAAGATGGTGGCTCACAAACTTCCGAGTGTGAGGCTTGATGTTGTCGGCCTGCCAGGGGACAGGAGGTAAGAGTATATGTGTTTGTCGGTGGAGGAGGCACATACAGTGGGGATCGAAAGTTTCGGCACCCCAGCTAAAAATTTGTATTAATGTGCATAAAGAAGCCAAGGAAAGATGGAAAAATCTCCAAAAGGCATCAAATTACAGATCAGACATTCTTATAATATGTCAACAAAAGTTAGATTTTATTTCCATCATTTACACTTTCAAAATAACAGAAAACAAAAAAATGGCGTCTGCAAAAGTTTGGGCACCCTGCAGAATTTATAGCATGCACTGCCCCCTTTGCCAAGCTGCGACCTGCCAGTATCATGGATTGTTCTCAATCATCGTCTGGGAAGACCAGGTGATGTCAATCTCAAAGGTTTTAAATGCCCAGACTCATCTGACCTTGCCCCAACAATCAGCACCATGGGTTCTTCTAAGCAGTTGTCTAGAAAACTGAAACTGAAAATAGTTGACGCTCACAAAGCTGGAGAAGGCTATAAGAAGATAGCAAAGCGTTTTCAAATGTCAATATCCTCTGTTCGGAATGTAATTAAGAAATGGCAGTCATGAGGAACAGTGGAAGTTAAAGCAAGATCTGGAAGACCAAGAAAAATATCAGACAGAACAGCTCGCAGGATTGTGAGAAAAACAATTCAAAACCCACGTTTGACTGCACGATCCCTTCAGAAAGATCTGGCAGACACTGGAGTTGTGGTACACTATTCCACTATAAAGAGATACTTGTACAAATATGGTCTTCATGGAAGAGTCATCAGAAGAAAACCTCTTCTACGTCCTCACCACAAAAATCATCATTTGAACTTTGCAAATGAACATATAGACAAGCCTGATGCATTTTGGAAACAAGTTCTGTGGACCGATGAGGTTAAAATTGAACTTTTTGGCCGGAATGAGCAAAGGTACGTTTGGAGAAGAAGGGGCACAGAATTTAATGAAAAGAACCTCTGTCCAACTGTTAAACATGGGGTTGGATCAATCATGCTTTGGGGTTGTGTTGCAGCCAGTGCACAGGGAACATCTCACGAGTAGAAGGAAAAATGGATTCAATAAAATTTCAGAAAATGTTGGATGGTAACTTGATGCCATCTGTGAAAAAGCTGAAGTTAAAGAGAGGATGGCTTCTACAAATGGATAATGATCCTAAACACACCTCGAAATCCACAGGGGATTACATCAAGAGGCGTAAACTGAAGGTTTTGCCATGGCCTTCACAATCTCCTGACCTCAACATAATTGAAAATCTATGGATAGACCTTAAAAGAGCAGTGCGTGACAGACAGCCCAGAAATCTCAAAGAACTGGAAGACTTTTGTAAGGAAGAATGGGCAAAGATACCTCAAACAAGAATTGAAAGACTCTTGGCTGGCTACAGAAAGCGTTTACAAGCTGTGATACTTGCCAAAGGGGGCAGTACAAGATATTAACTCTGCAGGGTTCCCAAACTTTTGCAGACGCCATTTTTTTGTTTTCTGTTATTTTGAAAGTGTAAATGATGGAAATAAAATCTAACTTTTGTTGACATATTATAAGAATGTCTAATCTGTAATTTGATGCCTTTTGGAGATTTTTCCATCTTTCCTTGGCTTCTTTATGCACATTAATACAAATTTTTAGCTGGGGTGCCCAAACTTTCGATCCCCACTGTATGTAGGTGATTATAAGCACGGCAAGATTTGCAATAGTGTTTACTGTTGAAGAGGAGGATTACCATACACAAAAGAAGGACCATTCTTTATAATATTGTATATAAGGACTCATGCATTTATTCTAATTTCTGATTTTTACTTATGAGTTTTACAAACGCTATTGTATGCACTGTATATAATATCTAGTAATATTGTTTTTTTTTCCACTTTATATGGTAAGGTACAGTATTTCTGACAATAATACATTATATTGCGCAGCACTTTATTTAGATTTTATATGGCTAATATTTTGATTTCCTCCAAACTGATTAGCTGGGCCATCTAGCACAGTGTGTTGGTGATGGTCACAGTACACTGTGTGTTGCTTTTACCTTGAGAAAGGGGCCTTGCATGACCTAAAAACTTTGGAGCTTTGTCTGCATTGCAGGTGCAGCACAAGATTAATGTTAACCGTGCTGCCATTTCATTTCTCGTATACTTAGGAATGAGGATCATTTCTTGTCTATGGTCACTTTAAGGCCTGCCATAGATGGCAAGACCTCATAGCCAATATTGATACTGAAAGATATTAGCACATTGAAAAATCTTTGTAGTCAGAGTGCATAGTATGACATAAGTGTCAGAGTGTATGAGTAGCCATGGTGGAA
Organism: Staurois parvus; assembly: GCF_062004578.1. Classification (NCBI taxonomy): domain Eukaryota; kingdom Metazoa; phylum Chordata; class Amphibia; order Anura; family Ranidae; genus Staurois; species Staurois parvus. The sequence goes on from NW_028317813.1 coordinate 8,023,183, forward strand.
ATATAGCACGTTAATGTGTTATTTTTGCGGAGGGGGGGGGGGGTTTGGTCAGTCTCGATAATTTATGTTTTTTCCAGCAGTTGTTTGATGTTGATTCCATAAAAGGTGACTTCTGCAGTTCAAATGGTTAATTTGCCAGTGATCGTAGGTTCAAGTGTGCAGCCAACTGCAGGTTCCCACAAATGGCCAAAGGTGTTAGAAAGAGGATGGGGTTTTCATAGAGCACCTGTCCCCCTACAGAGACTTGTCTGGCCTGCTCATTATCTATCCGATCAGACTGTTGACACAGGCTGTTTATACCTCTCCATCTCTGCTGGACTCAATACCCCCTCTTGCTTTTGTAAATAGTATAATGAGCTCTGTGCTTCCAATGCATAAAGGTCTAGAGAGTTGGAGATATATGATAAGATAATGATGGGATGTGAAAAAAATCTGCTGTAAAGGTGCAATATTAGCACATGCAGACCCTTGCCATATCTGTAGCTATAGGAGAACATACATTCAACAATTATTTGTCTGTAAAAACCCCAAAGTCACCTTGCCAAGCCCAACTTTCCTTAGATGAGTGCAAAAGCACAACATTTTGGGGCTGTTTTTCATTGCATGAGCAATCTATTTTTTTCACGTTGTAAAAAAGATTTTATTGAGTTTAGTACAAATACAGCTTATCACAGAACAACAGAACAAGCCCACTGTTCATGATGTAATATCAAAGAATGTATAAAAAAAAATCGGCCGATAATCACGCCGTTAGTGGGGCCAGCCCGTCAGCCGTTTTCCGCGGATCTCCTCATTTATTTTTATCAGTCATGCTGAAAAATCTGTTAAAAACGGCCGTTTTTCACGGACATTGGTGGCAGCGCCGGCAACGGGGCCGACCGATTTTTTGTCTATCGCCCGAAAATTCGACCGATAAACGGCCCGTCTATGGCCTGCCTTAAGGAGAATCAAAACATGGTGTATATGTCTAGCACTGTGGACACACATCAACATATACATATCACAGTTACATACATTATTACAACCAGGAGTTGCAGAAGGTTAGGCCGTTACGGGAAGATAACACATCAATCAAATCAAATCCTGTAGTATACTAACATGGTATCTTTAAACGTATGAGGCTTCGTCAACCAACAGTGCCAAATTTTGTCATAGTTGAAAGGACATCCTCTATGTAAATATATTAACTTTCTGTATGAAAGAGTGGAATTCACGTCTGCTATCCGTGACTCAAATGATGGTAGAGTTGCCTGCATCCAGGTCTGTGCAATCACATTGTGTATTGTTTGGAAACATTATTGTGCTGTCATCTGGCACAATCACAGGCATATTTTGGGAATGTTAATTTTTTTTGGCAGAAATGAAGATTGCTCTTGGCATAGTCTTATAAAACATTTATCATTACAAAAACATCATTTATGTAGAATACTGTGTCCATTTCGGGAAACCCCACTTACAAAAGATATTGATAAGACAGAACAAGTCCAGAAACAGGTAGCATAAATGGTGAAAGGTCTGAGGGATAAAACATATCAGAAGAGATTTCAGGAACTTAAAGCGGAGCTCCACCCAAAGGGGAAATTTCACTTTAAGGACTGCTCCCCCACTCTCCATTAAGGATTGGCACCTTTGGGGGTCGAGGGGGGAGCAGGTACCCGAATTTGACAGGTACCCGCTCCCACTTCCAGTCCGATCGCCTAGGCGATCGGAAAAGGAAGGTGTCCTCCCTTCCTGTAGTCTTTTGGGACACGTGACAGGTGGGTACCCGGCTGTAAAGCCACAAGCTATCACAGCCAGGTGCCCACACTGAAGATGACGGTCTCCTGGAATGCAGGACGGCCGGTGAAACGGGCTGTGGGGGACACACCACGGGACCGAGGGACAGGAAAGTGGCTGTTTTTTAAAAGTCAGCAGCTACAGTTTTTGTAGCTACTGACTTTTATTTTTTGACAGCGTGAGTGGAACTCCGCTTTAACATGTACAGTCTGGAGGGAAAGGGAAGACATGACTGAAACCTTTAAATACATCAAGGGGACATGACCTTAAACTAGGAGGGGGAAAGTTTACAACTAACCTTAGAAAGTATCTATTTTACCAAAAGAGTAGTTGATGCTTGGATTAGACTTCCAGAAGAGTGAATCTGTCAATAGTAAGTGGATTCAAACATGTTTTGGTCAAACATAGATCTATACTCATACAGAAATATTCAAAGAAAAAAAATCTCAAAAACATATATTAATAAAATAAGTGGGGCAGATGTGATTGCCTTTTTTTCTGCCACCACTCTTCTATGTTTCTATTCATATGAAAGATCATTCACAGGTCTAGAAAATGATGCATGTCTATGGGTAGGTCTCCATGGACAATAGATGTGTAAAAGAGCTCAGCCAGTGATTTGTCTCCTGATCTGAATGGTCTCCCAGTGGGGATCCTGCTAGGGGCATGGCCCAAGTGCTGGGTGTGGGGGGACCTTGGTGACCAGCAAAAGAAATGGCTCCCGGAGACAAAGCATACATTACCAGCACACCTTTACTTTTCAGCGGTTTTAAACTGATCTCAAGGAAGGCACAATATTATTGCAATTTTCAGGACCCCTCCCATCCTTGTAAACACTGTATTATTATGTTGTTTCCTATGTGAATGACCTACGTATATTGGTGTGCCTGCAACATATGTTCCTTTCCGATATGGCTGGGTGGCCCTGGCTGCTTCAGTATCCATTGTTAAAACTACTACCTAGTGTTCCCCCAAATAATTACTAAATGACTTACTCTTATCTGTTTCAGATGTGAATTATTATTTACTAATTTTGAAATTAGTATTATGAATTTACCTTAATAAGTAGGTATACCCTCCCAACCTGTCAGAAGTATTCCCTGAGATACATGTATCAGTGGTTGAGAAACGTAGCTTATTGTTAATCTGCCATACATGGACCAGAATTCAGCTGGTTCAGCAGCAACTGAATTTTGATCCATTCATAGTCAGGCTGATGGTACCTAAGCCGATCCATGGATTGATTTGGGTACAACCAGCCTGACGGATCTTTTTACGTGTGATTACTTCCAGTGGCCATAGCTGCTAGCTGCAATCATTGTGTTCTGCCGACCAGGAAGCCTCCCTCCACCCATGGTGGAAGGAAAGAAAATCAAATCATCTAAAGGCTGCCTTACTAGTGGCTCTGAGGAAGAGGCAGGTCCTCGAAACACGTTAGCCTATTGGATGTCTACACTCCCCATTGCGGACAGTAACGTAGCGCTGTTTTGACAAAGCTGTTCTTTCATGATGTGCCTTTGACTTTACTGTCGTTTGTGAGTACAATACCTATTTTTATCTCTTATTAAACATTTTTTAAGGTAATGCACTAAGCCAGCGCACCCTCTGTTTGTTCTTTCTGCCTTACTAGTGAACTGACCATTAAAATGACAGAGGGGTTGATTTACTAAAACTGGAGAGTGCAAAATCGGGTGCAGCTGTGTATAAAAACCATGCAGCTTCCAGTTTTTTTTGTCAAAGTTTAATTGAACAAGCTGAAGTTAGAAGCTGATTGGTTACCATGCACAGCTCTACTGGATTTTGCACTATCCAGTTTTAGTAAATCAACCCCAATGTGCTGCAGCTTTCTTCCAAGGCACAATTTTTTTTTTAATTAGAATTCCTAAAAAGTCCCAGAATACATTCTGCAATTCAATATTACATGTTTATTAGGGAGTATAAGTAGCACAACTGAATCTACTGGACAGAGATTTGTGCCACTCTGGATCAGTCTTTCTCAACCGGGGTTCCGTGGATCCTTAGGGTTCCGACATAATTTCATCATCATTACTCAGCAAGGCCAGGGACCTGTGACCATCATTTTAAGGGGGCAGTATACATATCACCAATGTAAGGGATGTTTTTTTTTCACTTCCCGCGAGTGTAAAGGGACCTTTCATTCACTGACCACCAATGTAAAGAGGTTCTTTTCCGAATAAACACAGACTGAAGGGAACACCTCCCCAATGACCACCAATTCAAAGGTGCCCATTTTCATTGTCTCTATTTATTCTTGGCCATTATTTTTATACGTTTAATATCATATTTATCATCATTATCAGTGAAAATAATTTTGTATTATACAGTTAGGGGTTATCAAATACACTTAGTAGATCTATCTATAAATGTTTCACACAAGATACACACACACAAGTTTACCCAGGAAACCAATTAGAAAAATGTGTGAATCTTGAGTGAAATTTGTGAAAAAACATTAAAACAACATCCTTGTTTACTTATTCCTACATCATTTACTGATCCCACTAAGTTGCCATAAGCTGCATATATAATACTTTTTAGCAGCAGTTCCCTGAGTCCTGAGAATTATTTCAAGGGACAAAAATGTTGTCAAATAAAATAAGAAAGGTTGTTCTACAGTTTTAATCAGTTCATATTTACAATTCACAAGTAACACAATTCAAACAAACAACTTAAGGACCTCATTTAGAAGCTATATAGGATTATAACCTTTCCATTTATTCTCCATAAACATGTTTGGTGTCCAAATGTGGAAAACATATGTTGACGCCAGCAGAGTTGGTTAGTGCAGACATGTCAGGACTTGCATCACATGAACTCAGATGAGCCAAAGAGTGCATCTAGGGCAGCAATGGGCAAACTACGGCCCGCGGGCCGTATACGGCCCGGCGGACCTTTTAATCCGGCCCGCGGAGCTAGGCTCCCGCAAGGCCAGTGGTCGGCAAGCCGCGGCTCTTTACAAATTTAGATGCGGCTCTCCTGTGTGCCGGGCGCCCGCTCCCCTCCCTCCTCTCCTCCTCCTCTCCCCTCCCCTCCTCTCCTCTCGGATGGCCGCCCCCCCTCTCGGATGGCCGCCCCCCTCCCTCCTCTCGGACGTCAGGACTCTGCAGCTGTCAGGATGTAGGCGGGGCAGCCAGGATGTAGGCGGGGCAGCGTGACGAACTCCTCTCACAGTCCTCCCTGAAGACCAGAACGGCGCGGGAATACGAGAGGAACGCGCGGACCAAAGGTAAGTGAATTGACACAGGGGGGGGACTTACTATATGGGGGATGAATTACTATATGGGGGACTTACTATATGGGGAATTAATTACTATATGGAGGACTTACTATATGGGGAATGAATTACTATATGGAGGACTTACTATATGGGGAATGAATTACTATATGGAGGACTTACTATATGGGGAATGAATTACTATATGGAGGACTTACTATATGGGGAATGAATTACTATATGGGGGACTTACTATATGGGGGATGAATTACTATATGGGGGATGAATTAATATGGGGGATGAATTAATATGGGGGATGAATTACTATGTGGGGGATGAATTACTATGTGGAGGATGAATTACTATGGGGGATGAATTACTATATGGGGGATTAATTACTATATGGGGGATGAATTACTATGGGGGATTAATTACTATGGGGGATGAATTACTATATGGGGGATGAATTACTATGTGGGGGATGAATTACTATATGGGGGATGAATTACTATGGGGGATGAATTACTATATGGGGGATGAATTACTATGGGGGATGAATTACTATAGGGGGGATGAATTACTATGGGGGACGAATTACTATATGGGGGACGAATTACTATATGGGGGACGAATTACTATATGGGGGATGAATTACTATGGGGGATGAATTACTATATGGGGGATGAATTACTATATGGGGGATTAATTACTATGGGGGATTAATTACTATGCTTACTATGGGGGAATATTACTATACTTACTATGGATGACACATACACATCATTCATCTACTCTTGGTCCGGCCCCCGGGTCCAATATATGAACCCATTGCGGCCCTCAAGTCAAAAAGTTTGCCCACCCCTGATCTAGGGCCTTAATATGGGGCCCCTTTCATGTAAGTGATAAATACAAATGGTTCAGAGTATTCTTTCTGAAGTAGCAAGGAAGGCAATACAAGACTCCAAACAGCTGTGGATGAAAACACTTGTGTCAATCTCTCCCCTCCTCCTACCTATCTAACCTATCTTACATGCATCTTACATACATACCTATTTTTAATTTGGCCCAGTCATGCAATAGCTCTGGCTTCCATGTGTAAGGGAGCGCTCGACAATGCTTATGAATTCCAGGAGCTGTGAATTCACCCATAGGCTCCAATGACCTAGCTATTGTCTGTGCTCCCTCCTCTCTCCTGCAGCAGGATAATGTGACCGGACCATAGCAGATTGAAAATAGGTAAGTACAGATCTTTTTAATACAGGGTCATTCAGATAGCTAGGAATAGGAGGGAGAGAACCTTTTTAAGGATGTTAAAAAGAATGTTAAAAAGTTAGCATTTTCTTCCACATTAAATAAATAGCTAAAATTAAAAAAAAAGCAGTGGTTTACAGAGGTCAAGAGCTGAAGCTTAGTTTACATATACAGCTAAATAATTCAGAAGAGTGACTCATATTCCCTCTTTCAGCTCTTTGTGACCCTGTGTGAAAGCAAAATGGCATTACTGTGTTCTTTCTTTAGAAAAATTAGCATGCATTGCAAAACCATTGGTACACTCTGTATTACTTGTTTAAAGGATACGTTCACCTTTTGTAACATGTTACTCCCATATTCAGGGTGTAACATGTTACAGATGACGCTGCCCCTGCACCTACCTCCCCCCCAATGCCCTGTTATGACAGCGAGCAGGGGATCTTCTCCCCCGCTTGATAGCACAATTGTTTTTTTAAACAAGGTAGTGTAGGGCTCTGCCCTCCTGGCCGCATTATTCATTCACAGAGTTCTGAACATTTGTGGCTGTCAGCTTGAAGTTCTCAATGAACTACCAGGGTGCAGTTGAGCACTCTAGGTAGTTCATTGAGTCTTCCTGTTAGTGTGTAACTGTTTGCTCATAGGAGGCAGGAGCAGACAGTTTACACAGACTGTCTGCAAGAGCTCTGCTTAGTACCCGTGATCTGCTGTTGCAATCGTGCAATGCTTTGCAGGCTAAAGGTGAACATATCCTTTAATTGCAAAATATATATATATATATATATATATATATATATATATTTATTTATAACAATCCGATATAAACCATCTGCTTAAAAGGTATAAATGTAATACATTTTGCAGCTAGTCTGGAAAAAAAAAGCTTTATAATAAAGGTAAACAGAAGGGAATAGCATTGGTTGCAAGCTATAGTAATAAGGTAGTCTTTCCACTAAAACAAAGGTAGAAGGAAATGGCAGAACATTTCCAAGCTGTTCTTTGGAATTTTTGTGGGACTTTGGAGTCTGGATGTTATTCAGTGACTACCTGAGTGTACACGTTAAGCTGTGCATATATTATTATTTAATAATGTTTATAGTGAGATCACCTTTGATGGTGTTTTACAAAGTGATACAGACAGAACAATGAAAAATACAAACAGTACAAAAATATTAAAGATTTTCACGACAAGTACATGCTTACATATAACAAAACATATACAACTATAACAAAACATATACAACTATAAGGGGATACAGAGGAAGAAACAGCTCTTCCAGCTTGTGCTTACAATCCAAAGGTGACACTCTGTCTTGTTTGGCAAAGGAGAAATTGTGCTTGACCAAAGACTGAGAAGACCTTAAGCTGGTCGTAAATGGGCATTTGTCTCATTCAGAACAGGTGGTGAGATGTCTGCTTCCTCTTAGACCCTTTGAACTCTCTGCTTTAAAGCTACTCATAGATGATTTTTTTTTTATTTAGCCAGCAAGGAAAAATGAATGGACTCCTTCATCCACACATTCAAGGTGGATAGAGGAATTCTCCCTGCCAGGACATTGTGTTCTGACAGTAGGGCATAATACACCAAATCAGTGGCTGAAGCCGGGTTATTGAGAAAAATTTCCAGCCGTTCAATAAAAGTCAATCTAGTGATCGACTTCTGCCGAACAGGTATGGACACACATGGATCAAAATCTGGCTGGTCCTTGCTTAACTAGACACATTTTGATCCATCTATGTGGATGTTGCCATTACTGACTTGTTTTGAAGATGTAGGCTATAGGGCTTTCACTAGTTGGTGAGTCATTGACCCCAGGAAAGTATGTGACCCTCAATTGTCCCATTCACATTTTTAGCCTTTCTCACCCTAGAAGGTAATGTTTCTATTTCTATTCTCAGTGAGTTGCAGAGATTTCCAGCATGTTGATAAATCTAGGTGCACTTTTGACAATCAAAAGTACTCGCTTTTTTGGAAAGCTGTACTGTCAGGGCAGGAGCGGTGGAATGGACGGGCAGGCCCAATGGTAGGGTCACGCACCGACTGACGACAGCCACCACCCACAGACCGGAGTCCCTCAGGGCATGGAGTCTAAGCCCCAGGCTGCCTTTCACCAGGGCCCCTGATGGTGGGGATGGACTTGACGCAGCCAGGGACCAGGTCGCGGCCCCCGAGTAACCCCAGCTGCGGTAATGGCCGCCGCAAATGGCGTATAGCTGGTGGGAACCAGATAGGAAACGATAGCGTCGTAGGCGGACAGGCCGGGTCAATAACAGCGGGACAGACAGTACAAGACGGTAGGCAAGAATACACAGGTCACGAGCCGGGTTCAGCAATGGGAGGTCAGATAAAGAGATAAGGCAGAGAATAGTCTTAGTCAAAGCCGAGTCAGTTTCCAGGAGAGCAACGAGAGTAGAACAAGAGCTTGCTGCAACACAATCACACAATCATACAGGACACGAATGCAAAGAGCAACTGCAGACAACAGACTTAAATGTGATCCACCACACCCCTCTGGAGGAGGGACCGCAGAGGCCTGAAAGCATAAAAGGCTCCCACCATGCTTTGCAGAAACCTAAGATGGATGCCAGCACATGGAGCAGCACCAACTCTGAGGAAAGGTAGGACCTTGACATGTACACAGTCTGTTCCTCACCCAATCATCTTGTTGGGCCTGCAAACATGAAAAGAAGTTGTTTTTACAAGTCCATTCTTTAATGCAATTACATGTTTTCAATTGCTTGTAGTGGTCAAAGACAATTCAATGGTGTATGGTCACTCCTATTAGGATTACAAGTTCTTACTTGGATCAAATTTTTATTTCCAAATTCTTATTTGGATCAAATTCTTATTTCTTGGATCCAAGTTCTTACTTGGATCAAATTCTTGGTAACAAGTGTTTCTGATCTCCTCCTTGAGTAGAACCCAATGGTCTGAGCATTATATCATATCACAAAGGGGACAAGCTGCAGCCAGATCTGCAGCTTCTCCCGCCACTGCCCTGCTGATAGGATGACATTGTCGGTGGGGCAGGAGACTCTGTAGATGATACACAGTCTGACTTCTGCCTTTGCCCTGCCAAAAGTTGGACTGTGCAGGGGAGGCTGAGAGTAAAAGGGTCACTGTGATTAGAGAAATGGGGGGGGGCATGACTACAAGGGGCACTGTGCTGGGGGGCTGTGATTGCTATGGGCACTGTAAAGTAAAGGAACACTGTGATATAAAGGGGTCTGTAATCTTTACAGTGCCCCTGTACAGTGCAGTACCCTTTATATCACAGTGCCCTTTTACATTACAGTGAAGAGGACCGACTCCATGAATATCCCATCACCAACCGCCATGAACACCCCCCTCAGCGATCCCTGGAAAAAACGGTAGTTGTCATTATTTGTAATTGAAAAAAAAGGGCTGCTCAGTCTAAGGTGCCAGGGCTATTTTCTGGTCCTGGAGAGAGGTGTCAGCTAGCATTATTATCCATGGCTCCGGACCAGCTCAGAAATCACAAGCATTTTGGTGGCCTGTGGTAGCCTCTTGGCAAGGGAGTAGGGCCCCCAAAATGCATCATCTAACAACAATTTTCGAAAATGATCCTCTCTTCAGTCAATAGAGTGGTGAGTGGCTAGAATTACTGTCATGTTTATATTGTTGTTTGTGTCCCTGTCAGGGAGATTTACTCTCTCTAATCATCCTAATCACCAATATCACCAGAAGTGAAAGTGAAGGTAAATCCCAAAAAATGTAGTTGACACCAGAACAGGACACTTGATCCTGAAGATTTCCTTCACGTTGGAAATATATTTTCACACTTCCTGTGAGTCTACTGGACAGGAAGTGAAGGGAAATCTCCATAACAAGGCACAGATAGAAAAAGTGACAGCAGTTTAAACCCTTCCTACTCCATCCAGAATGAAAAAAATATATTTTGGTTTTAGATATTTTTTAACTGAGGACCTCATCCTCTTTAAAATACATGAGGTGAACATGGACCGCACTTTGAACTTTCATGTTTGTTCTATTTGACTCTCACAGGTGTAACAAAAGGGTTAATGAGTCAGTTATTACAAATGTACCAGTAATTATACCCGTGTTACACAAAAGCAGTTCATCAAACCCTCAAATGTGTTGCAGCTCCTGCCTGTAATAGGTTAGTTACTAGTGATACCTATTCCCATCAGCTGCATTAATCCTTTGTGTAATGGAAGGTTTTAGTAGTCCAGGAATTTTTAGAGACAGTGACTAACGTAAACGTTTTTTTCAGGTCTTAAATGACACACCAGACTATGAAGGAAAATTGCTGCAAGTTTCAGTTTCTGTACTTATAGTGGAACAATGCATTATGAAAAGCTACAGAGCCCTAGTACAAAATGCAAGCAGATACACCCTTTTATGCCAAACACAAATCTACAAAATGTGATCCTGATTAGCCAATGAATAAAATGGAGTTATTGTTTCCTATTTGTACCAGGGGTGGATTGACCATTTGGAAACTCGGGCACTGCCCGATGGCCCGGGGTCAGTAGGGGGCCCCATGAGATGCCCCTGATACCTTTTTCATAGGCTTTTTTGAGTTTGGGCAAGGACACAGGGGCTCCATGATCCCCTATTGCCTCCATGAGTTGTCAGTCCGGCCCTGATTTGTGCCCAACATATATATGAGATACAGTATGCACATTTTACTAAATATCCTGAAATAGATTGTAATACCATTAATTTCAGGTATTCTACATTGAAAAATATCTGTAAAAGTCTTCTCGAAGCTAAAACGACACATGGAAAAAAGTATGGAAGGGATGTGAGTAAACAGGGAATGCCACATGATGTAATGTGAGCAAACATGAGATAAATAAGAATTTATTGTGTCTGGACCTTCAACCTTGTGGACTCTGAGGACTCTGTATCCATTCTACCCCTAGTGCTATGACCTGTCTCTTTAGAAAAGCAATATTTACCAAGCTGGCAGGAACGCAGTGAGGAATTCAGGAACCAATAGAAACCAGCCAGCCTTTTGTTGTTATCAAAACTAATATATGTTAAAATCTGGTTGCTATAGGTTGTCACACCTTGCACATCATCATTAACCGCTTCCCGTCCGCCCTATAGCAGAGTGTACTGCTACAGGGCGGCACGGGTGCGCATAATCACATATATATACGTGATTTTGCCGTTCCAGTTAGGAGGTGCATGCGAGCGCCCTACCCGCGCTGCCATTCGCAGCCTCGGCTGTCACTCACCGGGTCCTGGCCGGTGATTGCTCCCTGGCGCCCGGTGATTGCCGAGCATCTCTGACGGGGGGAGGAACTGTTTGTAAACAATACAGTTCTCTCCCCTGTCAGCTTCTGCACACTGCTTTGCATGGCTGTGCTTAACATAGCCATGCAAAGCAGTGTGCTTACAGTGAAGCACACACACAGGACACAATGTAAAACAGCACACAGTTAACCCTTTGATTGCCACACATGTTTGCCCCTTCCTGCCCAATGCCATTAGTACAGCGTCAGTGCTTTTTATTAGCACTGATCACTGTATTGGTGTCACTGGGGATGTCAGTGACACCAAGTCAGTTCCCCCCAGTGTCAGAATGCCTGCAGCAGTCCTGCTATAAGTCGCTGATTGCCGCCATTACTAGTAAAAATATTTAAATAAAAAAATCCCAGTATATATACCGCCATTTGTAAACGCTATAACTTTAACGTAAACCAATTAATTTACACACATTGGGATATTTTTTTTAGCAAAGATGTAGCAGAATACATTTTGGCCTAAATTTATGACTAAATTAGATTTTTTACATTTCTTTACTGGACATGTTTATTAGCAAAAAGTTAAAAAATATTGTTTTTTTTCCTCAAAATTATAGGTATTTTTCTTTTATAGCGCAACAAATTAAAAACGCACAGGCGATCAAATACAACCAAATGAAAGCTCAAATTGTGGGTGAAAAGGACGTAAATTTAATTTGGTTTTAGTATTGCATGATCGCGCAATTGTCAGTTGAAGTAACACAACGCCGTATCGAAAAAAATGGCTTGGTCAGGAAGGAGGGTAAATCATCTGGAGGGCAAGTGGTTAAACTTTGTACTGTATTATTAAAAGCGTACCTGTCCTAGGCAAAAAAAAAATTGACAGGTGAATAATAAGGTGGCCTGCTGACAGCACAGCTGGAGCCCCTAAGAAGGCAAAATTTCTTTAAGCCTGGTACACACAATGAAAATATCGGACAAATGATTTTTTTTTGCATGCTAGTCTCATATCAAAAATAAATAGGTTATTAGTTACAAAAATTCTCATAAGACAGAATACAACTTCAGAAGTGAAGTCATGTATTGTAATGTACTCTTTTGTTTCTGGGCATGCGCAGTCTTGGTCACTTGATTTTTTATGGATGAATACTGTACTGATGAAACAAAAATTGCTCATTCTGATATCGTACGAGAAAATCTTTGGGTGCTTGTCCTTTCGGATAATTTTACAGGAACTGTCGTGACTGGCTCTCGAAAGCTGTGATCAGATTATTGGACAATCACCAAGTAGTATTTTATGTCTGAATTTCTCATTTTTTTGTACTAGGCATTAGGCTTAGACACCAACCTATACACACAAGGCAGCTCTTTGGCCTAACAAAGGCCAACTCAGACACCAAAAATGCGCTAATTTGTCCAATACCCCAAGTGTTGGATTATTGCAGGATCTGCTACAGCACTGCTAGTAGGCTAACAAGATTTTTGTTATTCTGTTCAGCTAGTCCTATGATTCATGTGTACCTGCCAGTGTACAGCCACAAAGATAAATCTTCTATTTCCTGGCTCCAGTTCACAATTTCCTTTGTTGCTTGTCTGCTTAATGAACAACAAATTAGCATGCTGTGATGGAATGGAGTGGAGAATATGATTTTTTTTTATCCAAGCATGTGCAAGCAAAAGATCTTTTTTTTTTTTTTATTTTCCTTGATGTAAAACTCACCTCTCTACCTGCATGTACTGTGAAGTAATTGATTTCCAAAGATCACAACAAAGACTGTGAAGTTGGGTTTCAGATGGTTTCTAACAGCTTATGGCATCTGGTGTTAGTTTACAATAGAAGGCTGCCAAGTCCTTGTTGCCAGAAAAATTAAGGGCCAAGAAACTGTGATTTCAGTGTTGTGAAATTTAAAGCTTTTTTTCATCACAGTGTCTACTTCTGGATAGGTTAGCCAGGGCTAATTGCTCATTTGGTAGTGAGTACAATATTTAGCAATGTTGATGACTTTGTGCAGTTTATTTACTAAAGCTGGAGAGTGCAAAATCAGGCTCACTTCCGCAAAGAAACCAATCAGCTTCTAAGAGCTTGTTCGGTTTCAGCTTTGGCAATAAAACCTGCAAGCTGATTGGTTTCTGTGTAGAGCTTCACCAGATTTTGCGCTCCAGGTTTAGTAAATAAACCCCTGTGTGTTCCTGTGGCAATGTCCCTCTCAGTCTTCCACCATTTATCCCATTTAGGCCGGCCATAGATGGATTGATTCTCAGGCGGTTCAGCAGGGACTGGCTAAGATTCGATCCATAGATATTTTGAGGCTAGTTGTACTGAAGTTGATCCATTGAACCTGTCGGATTTTTTTCAATGTGATTATTGCCTTGGGCAACAGCTGCCAGCAATATTAATTGTGTTCTTCTGGGTAGGTAGGCGTCCTGCAACATCCCCCTGCTGGCTGGAGAAATACAAAACGCTGTGGGAGGCATTCCCCCCATCAACACTGAATGTGGTGATGGCGGAATCGAGTGAAAGAAAATTGACTCATCTATGGCTTGCCTTAGAGCCACTAACAATTATGTAGTGCAAGGGCCTGCCTGTTTTTATACAGATTGATTGGATACTGTTGTTACAGTAATTTGGTAATACATTTGGTCTGGTAAATCTAAAAGAGATAGTACAAAGATTGTAGGGTCAATTTGTAATGTGTATGGTGACCTTAATGAAGAGTTTCTGATTGTATTTTTGCTACTCAGTGAATTGCAACGTGCAAAACAATACTGTTTATGTTGTATATTATGTTTAATGACAACCATTTGTGATAGCTTGGACCTAGTTCCATTACAAACTGCTTCACATACAGCCACCATTAGAACAAGGAGCAGGGAGATGACTGCCCACCCTTTAGTAAACTGGCAGATCCCTGAGACCTGCAATAATTCTTCCCTGACAGGGCCAGTAACGCACACATAATACTATTGTTTTACATTTCAGGTACTTTGGCAGGACAATGCTTGGAAAATCTCCTTTTGTGATGAGTGCCTATGTCAGTATGCATGTAAATCTAAGATTGGTCCTGCTCCCAACATCTTAGGTTTTCCTACTGGCCCATATTGTGGTTGGCTTCACTGACTCATAAAGAGGCTAGAGGGGCAGGGCCAAGCTTGACTTTACAAGAAAAGTCAAGATTTGCACACCAATTTAGATGATTGTGTACAGTATCACTGAATGTATCTACTGCTTTTTCATTATGTGTACAGTTTGAATTGCAGAGGCTTGTAATAACTGTATATGTAATAATATAATATATTACATAATATCATTTTTAATAATTTTATGTGAATTTTATTCCAATTGCTTGGCAGTACGCATGTTAATAAATTGATAAATCCTTAAGCAGACAGCCTTATGGCAAATGGCATATGTTGCATGGTGAGTTTTGACTATACCTTTGGCTTTTGCAATTAGATCCCAGGTGTTTATATTCTGTAGTTTCTCATCTGTTCTATTAGTAATAGCCCTTATCCATGTTTGTCTCATATATAGGTAGGACAAAAATGAAAGCAATTGACACATTCTTACATGCATAGTGATGCAATCGTCTATGCAAATGAGCAGTTACTAGCAGTATAGGTAGCCAGGGAAAATCCACAATGAGCACACATCCAGCCTGGCATCCAGCCTGGCACTTGTAGCACAAAGTGCCTGTGGCATCATTGGATCTTGTGAGAAATGTACACAGGAGAAACTGGGAGTTCTCAGCTCTGTCTTGGCAGAGAGGCCTATTAAGTGGGATTCGTTTCCTGCAATGTATCACGAGTGTTCTCAACATTTCCTGGAGGTTATCACACCGGTTCTGCACTGTAATCCATGTTAAAAACAAGTTTTAATAATTGTATATACAGCATCTGCACTGCGCCCCTGCGTGCACTGCGTGTGCACGCGGCCCTGGTCAGTCTTGACCAGGAAAAGGCCTTTGACCGTGTCTCCCATGGGTTTATGTGCAGAGCCCTGCGCAGGTTTGGTCTTGGGGAAATGTTTTGTTCATATGTTGACATCATGTACAATGACATTTGTAGTTCCGTGCAGGTGAACGGCTGGAAGACTGACCCCTTCCCGGTCCTCTCCGGGGTCAGACAAGGCTGTCCTCTCTCACCTCTGCTTTTTGTTTGCTGTATAGAGCTCTTCGCCGAATGCATCAGACGGAATCCAGAGATCGGGGGAATCACCGCACCGGGACCAGACAGACGGGAAGTGAAGTGCTCGCTCTACATGGACGACGTGACGGTGTTCTGTGCCAACCAGCGCTCCATCGACCTGCTCGTCCAGACCTGCGAGGACTTCGGCCAAGCTTCGGGGGCAAAGGTCAACTGCGGGAAGTCGGAAGTCATGCTCTTCGGAAAGTGGTTCCTGCCTTCTTCTGCATCCATGCCCTTTGGCATCAAGACAGACTTCATGAAGGTTTTGGGAGTTTGGTTTGGTGCCGAGGGCGCAGCCCTGAAGTCTTGGGAGGAGAGACTGGCCAAGATGCGCCAAAAGTTTGGACTCTGGAGCCTCAGAGACCTCACCATCGAAGGGAAGAAACTGGTACTCCGCAGCGAGATTCTCCCTGTGTTGCAGTACCTCGCCCAGGCCTGGCCCCCTCGGGTCAACACCTGCAAGGCCATCACCAGGGCGGTGTTTCACTTCATCTGGGGCTCCAAGATGGACAGAGTAAAGCGGGCAGTCATGTTCAAGGAACCCCTCAAGGGCGGTAAGGGCGTGCCCGACATCGCCACCCAGCTGAGGGTGTTCTTTGCTTGCAACTGCATCCGCAGAACTTTGCCAAGACGGACTATGGACTCTGGCGGGAACGCAATGTCTCGCTTCTTCCTGTTGCCTCTCTGGAGGTCCCTGGGGTGGGACACTTGGGATAGTTCCATCCCCTACAACTGGGACACTCCTTGGTACTACTTGGACACCTTTAAGTTCATCAGGGAGCAAGGGCTGCAGGGAGTCAAGCCTGACTTGTGGAAGCCAAAGACAATCTACAAGCTCATCCGAGCCAGCGACATTTTGGAGTCGGTTCCAGGCCTGCCTTCAGACACCTGCAAGGTGGTCTGGAGGAATGTTTCTTCCAACATTCTTACCAACAGGCACAAAGACCTGGCATGGATGGCAATCCAAGGGGGGTTGCCTCTCAGGACATTTATGCATGCCAGGAACCTGAGCAGATACAGACACTGCCCCTTCTGCATCATCCATGAGGAAACGTCTTACCACGTTTTCTGGGAGTGCTCATTTGCTCAGGCCCTGTTGGGGGCCCTGGAACCTGAACTCAAGGACTTTGTGCCACAGACAGCCATCACTCACTTTGGGGTGTTGAATGGACTGTTCTGTGGAACTTTCTCTCTGGAGGACATTGACAGCGCCTGGAGGGTGCTGTGTTGCTTTAAGGACGCTTTATGGTGCGCCAGGAAGCGCCTCATCCACCAGCGGGAGAGGATGTCCATTGAGGACTGCCGCAGACTGATCCTCAGTCTGCTCAGAGACTATTCCTTGATGGACTTTAAGGAGGAAGAGGACGTCTGAAGATTTCCCCCTTCCCCCTACTCCCCCTTGCGTGTCTTTGTCTTTTCAATAAAGCTTCGGGCCTGTGTTTCCCCCTCCCCCTCCCCTTACCCTTTTGGGGTAAGCGGCGTCATGCAGGACGTGGTGGTCCGGGGGATTCATCCTCCGCGCACATCACGTCAGGCATCATACCGCTGAACGAATGTATTTATTTCTGAATGTATTTATCGTATGCTTGGAACTGTATTGCAATGTGGTGCGCTGCGTCGCAGTACAGGGTGAGATGTACCCCGATTACACGTAACATGTTGTTTTTGATGCTTCTGCAATAAAAGTATCTTTTCAATCTGCACTGCGCCCCTTAGGGCTAGGCCTTTTGGCTAAGTCCAGGGCAATTTTTTGCTATGGGCCTCAGGGCCTAGCCAGTGCACAATTCCACTGACATTTATTTATTTATTCATTTATTTTTCTCCTCACGTTTGTTTTACTTTCACTTATGTGTGTGTTTTTTTTCCTCACTGGATGGAGGGTGTGGGTCCTCGGGCCTGCCCTAAAGTCTAGGGGGAGGATGCGTGGCCCTCAGGTTCCTTCCTCCCCCGATCCTTGGGGGGGGATCTCTCTTCGGGAGAGCCCCTCAACCACTTACTTGGTGATTGGCTTCGGCTAATCACAAGAAAGGGGTCTACCAGGTTTTTTGGCTAGGTGGACCATGTTGGAAACCTTTGTCCCTGTCAGGAGCCATGCACCCTGGGGGATCAGGGTAGAGGTCCTACCCCTTTGGTGGGTGGATTAAAAGCACACCCCTAAGTGCACTTTTTTGTGTTGGTGTTTTTGCACTTGCACCTTTTTTGTACACTTATCGGGCTTTTGTTTTTGCGCACCTCTATGGATAAAAAAAAAAAATCTCTTCAATACAGAATAAAAAAGCAGTGTAGTGTGTTTATATATGCACTAAAAATATGCAGAAATAAAAACACGCTTAAAGCTTGATTCTGGGCAGATATAAAAGGCACAGATGAATGACCCTCTGTAACTTCTGCATTTTTAAATGCAAGCAGTGTACCATCCGGGACTTGGCCTTGAATCAGCCTCATGCAGTCCCTGTATAGTAGAGCTGGAGTGTGAGAGGAAGAAGCAGCACAGGAACCAATCAGTTCTTACGTTGTTAAGAAGCATGCTGTTAGGAGAGGAAATCATAGTGAGAATGAGTTGAGCTAATCACTGTGCTGCTTTTCACTGTCCAGTCACAA
Organism: Staurois parvus; assembly: GCF_062004578.1. Classification (NCBI taxonomy): domain Eukaryota; kingdom Metazoa; phylum Chordata; class Amphibia; order Anura; family Ranidae; genus Staurois; species Staurois parvus. Next base: position 8,041,466 of record NW_028317813.1, read on the forward strand.
GTTGGGGTGGATGCAGGACGACCTGGGCTCAATGATACTGCCTATCAGGCTGAGGACATACTGTGGCAGAAGAATAGAATAGAAGAGGAATACTGTTATTTTATCTTTGAATAAGCTATTCTTTTTCAGCTTGTTGTTTTTGGTTGCGGTTCTGCTTTAGACTAAACCAAGCAAAAATGTACTAGCGCTCAATTTAGCTAATCAGCATAAAAATGCCTAATAACTATTTCAACATCTTGTTTTTTTTGCATACATGTTGAAACCATTTTATAGGCCTTCTTGTGCCGACTAGCTAAATTAAGTTCTGGGGAATTTCAGCATTGTTTAGTGCACCGCCCTGCTCCGGGGCACCTTTAAGTGGTTTGAGGATCAGCTACTAATTATAGTTTATAGTACATGTCAATGCGATTAAAATCCTATCTGATGTTGAAGTTGTAAATTTAAAAAGTCATTTTTAAAAAAAAACTCCATCTTTCTGACCATGTTTATTCTACTCCTATTTAGGGGGCAGCATGTACCATGGTTCATATGCCCAGTCTGCCACCCTCAAGTTGCCCAACCACCCCTTACTTTATAGGATCATGTGGTTCTTCTCCCTGTAGCATCCTATCAAATTTGGAAATTAGAAGAGAACGTAGAGTGACAAAATGATGAGATAATCACTGTGCTGCTTCTCCTTTCACTGTCCAATCACAGGCTGGAACAATTCCAGAAGGACATTGGCTCAGACAAAGGGAGCTGAATGATGCCGGTCATCAGATACTAAAGTAGGGTTGACAGGGACTGGAGATCATTACTGTGCTGCTTTCTCCATTCACTATCCAGCCACAGGTCAGGGAGGGGTCTTAAAAAAAGCTAGGTTGATTGATGCTGGATTTCAAACCAAAAACAGCTAGTGGCAATAAAAAGTAATCCAGCAAAAATCTCTGGCTTGATGGCTTGCTCACACCAGAACGCAGTGCAGGAAACCCACATTCCGTGCTGTCTTTTCCCACACCGCATTGAAAACGCACTAGTTGTGCAATCTGCTGCAGGTGTCAATATACTCCTAACAACTAAATATACCAAAAAAAAGTGTAGCGCAATAAATCTAAATGCAAAACTACAAAGTATAGTCAACTCATCACAATAGTGCTGTATCATATTGCCATGTACAATACACTCCCCTAGTGAATAATAGTGATCAGTCTCTTTGTTAGAAACAGTCTACATCCATATCTTCTAAAAAGTATTGTGAACTTTCAATGGTGAACATGTGTCTTGCTCCACACACACGTGAATATTACTCAACCACAGTGCGCCATCACCTGTATCCACTGCCTCTTACCTCCACATCTTGACGCTATCGGTGAAAGTCAGAAAGCGCTTTCCCAGATAATTGGGTAATAGAAATTATCACAGATCTTCACTGCTTCCTCTATTCATCTCCTTATGTCAGAGCTCCTCCACTCAATGGGATACAAAAGAAACAGAAAACCTCTTAGTATAAGATGTAACTATTCAGTTTTATTAAAGATTAAAATGTTGCTCACAAACAAAGTGCACTCTAGTATCTAGTGCACTAGATTTAATCAATCAAATAGCAGCTTTAATACTAAGTCTGGACATCCAGGGTGAAATATGTGATGGCGATGTTATGGCTCTCCGGGCGAGCTGTCATCACCTAGGTACCACAAAGTTGAATAGAAGATGAATACTGTTATTTTATCTTTTAATAAGCTATTCTTTTTCAGCTTGTTGTATTGGTTGGAGTTCTGCTTTAGACCAAACCAAGCAAAAATGTACTAGCGCTCAATTTAGCTAGTCAGCACAAAAATGCCTAATAACTATTTCAACATTTTGTTTTTTTTGCATACACGTTGAAACCATTTTATAGGCCTTCTTGTGCCGACTAGCTATTAAGTCTGGACATCCAGGGTGAAATATCCGATGGCGATTCTGAGCTTTCCGGACGAGCTGTCATCACCTAGGTACCACCTCTGACACGTTTCGTCACTTCGTACCGTCGGTTCCTCATAGGGACCCTATGTGGGACATAGGAAGTCATGGTACGGAATCAATAAAATAATTTTTATCGTAATATTTGCTTGTGATTTTTTTTTAAAAAGAACCATCCATGCTTTTAGGTTCATTGATTTTGGAGAACCGTAGATTCAGAGAGGGAGGGTGACTTGCTTTCTTGGAATTTATATGCATGCTCTTGTCACTTTTATCAATTGTAAGGAGTATTTGTATCTCTTTCTGGATATTGGGCTGAGGTGGAGAAGATAGACGGTAGAACTGTACATTGGAGGCATTCCCAAAATATATGTTACATAGTACCTAACATCTACAACAAATTAGAGAATTGTGGAAATATGTTTTATGGACTGTATAATTTTGGTATGGATATTCTACCCAGATTTCTGGAGCTTGCTGGAAACTGATTTGTGTGTTAAGTATAAAATATTCCCTCCCTTTTACAATAAGAAGAAAGTTTATTTTACCATTTTTATACTAACAACTAGAAAAAGTGTGCCTGTTCAAGGACAGTTCAAGGGCCATTCAATGGTATCAATTCCTTCATCCTCCAGGAACTGCCTGCATACTCTCGCCACATGAGGCCGGGCATTGTTGTGCACCAGGAGGAACCCAGGACCCACCAGCGTAGGGTCTGACAATGGGTCCAAGGATTTCATCCCGATACCTAATGGCAGGCAGGGTGCCATTGTCTAGCCTGTACAGGTCTGTGTGTCCTTCCATGGATATGCCTCCCCAGACCATCACTGACCCACCACCAAAACGGTCATGCTGAACAATGTTACAGGCAGCATAACGTTCTCCATGGGTTCTCCAGACCCTTTCATATCTGTCACATGTGCTCAAGGTGAACCTACTCTCAACTGTAAAAAGTACAGGGCGCCAGTGGCGGACCTGCCAAATCTGGTGTTCAATGGCAAATGCCATCGAGCTCTATGGTGCCGGGCAGTGAGCACAGGGCCCATTAGAGGACGTTGTGCCCTCAAGCCACGCACATGAAGTCTGTTTCTGATTGTTTAGTCAGAGATATTCACACCATTGGCCTGCTGGAGGTCATTTTGTAGGGCTCCAGCAGTACTCACCCTGTTCCTCCTTGCACAAAGGAGCAGATATCGGTCCTGTTGATGGGTTAAGGATCTTCTACGGCCCTGTCCAGCTCTCCTAGATTAACTGCCTGTCTCCAGGAATCTCCTGCATGCCCTTGAGACTGTGCTGGGGGACACAGCAAACCTTCTGGCAATGGCACGTATTGATGTGCCATCTTGGAGGAGTTGGACTGCCTGTGCAACCTCTGTAGAGTCTAGGTATCGCCTCATGCTACCAGTAGTGACACTGACCCTAGCCAAATGCAAAACTAGTGAAAAACAGTCAGAAAAGATGAGTAGGGAAAAAAATATCAGTGGTCTCCACCTGTAAAACCATTGCTGTTTTGGGGGTTGTCTCATTGTTGCCCATCTAGTGCACCTGTTGTTAATTTCATTAACACCAAAGCAGCTGAAACTGATTAACAACCACCTCTGCTACTGACCAGATCAATATACCAGGAGTTTAATTGACTTGATGCTATACTCTGATTAAAAAGTGTTCCTTTAATTTTTTTGAGCAGTGTATTATTTATGTCTGTCTGCTGTTCATTTTAGGCCAACAATGAAAAGGATAAAATATTTTGCTCGGCACCACTTTCATGGAATTTGGCAGGGAGCTGGTGTTTGTTTACTGGAATTGGAGCATATTTTAAGTACAAGGAACATTTTCATCCCACATAATTGATAACACTTCTCTTAAGGAAAGGAAATACTTTCTTTCCAGGAAGAGACTACACTGAGGGCCAATTAGACAAATCTCTATGTTTTTTCTTTTCTTCCTGAATGGATCAACTCAAGCGCTTGCCAGGAGTGAGAGGAGAATATGACATTAAGGGAAGTCACTTAGATGTGTTATCACAATTTACAAAGCACTCCATATAGCATGTTGCAGGGTTTTTATTTTATTTACAACTGACAACTTGCAAACTGTTGACCAAACAACACTTGCATGCAGTCAAATGTGGACACTGTTTGGGTATTCTGACAGGCGCCAGAGCATTGGCTGTCAGAATACTTTAGTCGGCAGCAGGGGCGGATTGAAAACTCATGGGGCCCCTGGGCAATAGGGGATCATGGGGTCCCTGTGTCCTTGCCCACACTCAAAGCACCCCCAAAAAAGCCTATAAAAAAGGTAACTGGGGCATTTCATGGGGCCCCCTACTGACCCCGGGCCCTCGGGCAGTGTTCGAATGGTCAGTCCGCCCCTGGTCGGCAGAGGAGATTCGTCCATCTGCACTGTTTAGTGTGGATGGAAGGATCTGTTAGATTTCTGTGGGTCAAATGAAAAAAAAAAAACAAACAAAAAAAAAACAAACTATATTTCTTGGCTAGCAGCACTAGGGTCATTGGTTTGAATCCCAACCACTACCTGCCTGGAGTTTCCATGTTCTCCCTGTGCCTGCTTGGGTTAACTTCCGCACTCCAAAGACATGCTGGTAGGTTAATTGGATTCTGTCTAAATTGTCCCCAGTATGTGTATGTGAGTTAGGGACCTTAGATTGTACGCTCCTTGAGGGTTAGGGACTGATGTGAATATACAATATATGTAAAGTGCTTCATAAATTGAAGGCACTATATAAGTACCTGTAATAATGCGTATGGCCAGCTTTCAAGGTAATATAGTCGAGAATAGTTGATCTATACCAGGGCTTTTTCAGTGGGAACACAGGGGAATGCAGTTCCAGATCTTCCAGCACTAAATGTATGTAGGGAAGCTGGATGGTCTATTAATGCTGGCTGCTGCGGGATCTATTGTCACTAGAGGGGATCTATTTTTGCATGGTGGTCTATTGTTGCTGTGGAGGTCTACTGTTGCCAGAAGGGATCTGCTGTTGAGGGAGGGTCTATTGTTGCTTGCTGATGGGAGATCTGTTGTTTCTGCTGGTAGTCTATTGTTGCTGTGATGGGATTTTGTTTATCCTGTCCATTGTTGCTAGGGGAATATATTTTTGCTGGAGGGGGCTGTTGTAGTTGGGGGAATCTATTTTTGCTTGGGGGGGCTATTGGTGTTGGCTGCAGGGGATCTACTTTTCTTGTTATCATTAACAAATTTCATACAGTATAATATTTGGCTCTGTATTCTCTAAAAGGAGTGGTACTGGGAGGTGGAACCAAGGGATGGTGCTCGGAGATTAGTGGGTGGGTGTGGGGGGGGGGGGGGGGGCAAGGGGAGGTTGAAGCAAGTCAGAAGGGGGAGTTCCTGCACCTATTCTCTGAGAAAAAAGCCCTGGTCTATACTTTTGGTAATGGAGCTGTTGAATGTCCCTTTTTCCACCAATATGCTGCTGCACCACTTAAAGTGTGTTGGCTGGTGATTGCTGTTGTACATGCAGAAACTAAATTATGATTGTGCCTGTGCCAAAATTGTCTGTACTCTGCTATTCTATTTCTGTGACCAGCTTTGACCTAATTTTATTAAAGCACAGAGCCAGATCATTCACAAGGCGATCCTTGGCAGGGGCCTAGGACCTGGAGGATTTCCAGGGGGCCCAGCTACAATCTTCATGCCCCTGCAGTAAACCGGGGGTAGTGCTATTACCCTGCCTAGGGTTCCATACTACCTTAAAGTAGTAGTAAACTTGTTTAAAAATAAAGTGATGTCATAATGTCATGCATTGCTTACCTTAGCACAAAGCCTTCCAGCGGCACGCTGTCATCGCTGACAGGGCTTCCATCTTCACCCGATCTTCGCAGGGTGCGGCTGCTTGAATGGCCAAGCTGCCGATGGCATTGGAGACGTTTCAGCCACGGAGTGGGGGCACTCTAGTACAGGAGGTGTGTTACAAGCAAGAAAACAGAGGGGAAAAAGCTAAAAAAAGAAACCTAATGCAGTCACCACATCTAATGATTGGTTTTGGGTTTAATGCCACTTTAAATATTGAAAAGCTAACATGTTAGGTATCACATCATATATGATCAAATATGAGAAGGAACATTCGTACTTACAGTAGTTATGAGTTTAAGGGGACACCAGTGACTCCATAAATGTTTTGCAATCAGCACATATAGTAATATAGCACCACACTGCCTATGCATGTTATCTCTATGAGGCAGCTAGGCCTTATGCCTATTTATGTACATGTATGTGTGCATAGTAAACACCATTTTAGGGCACAGTGCCTGCTTCTTCTGCCCTGTTGGGATCCCGTCATTGGCCGCCCTCTGGCAGGCCTTGCTGGGCATTTCCTACCGCTATTCTTGTGCAAATGTACGTATTCTAATTATTTGTATTTATCTGTGTTTATTGTTAAATTACATGCTGTATTGTTATGTTTATGCTGCACAAATGTTATGCAAGTTATGTGCGAGCTTATCATTGTACTTTATTTTATCTATTTAGAAATCATCTTATAGCTCCTGAAGAAGCGTCAAAAATCGCGAAACATGTTGAGCTAATACCACCAATACATCAAGATTACCCCACTTAGTTATTTCTGAGATATGGCATACGCATGACTTTTGGGGTTCTTTGATAGTATTTGAATCAGTACTGATCTTTTTATACGTGACATTGATATGTAATATTTTGTAAGTGTTTTTATACATGTGCGTATCTGATAAAGTGTTTGTACATTTTAACGAGTTGTTGTAGTGCCTTTATTTCCATGTAGGTAGTATGTAGGCTGCCATTGTTAACCTCTTTTTCTAGAAGTTCTACTTGTGGGTATTGAAAGCCTCCACATTTTTCTTAGAACAATATTAGGTATTTACAGTGGATATAAAAAGTCTACACACCCCTGTTAAAATGTCAGGCTTCTTTTCTGTGATGTAAAAAAATGAGACAAAGATAAATCAGTTCAAAACTTTTGCCACCTTTAATGTGACCTATAAACTGTACAACTCAATTGAAAAACACACTGAAATCTTTTTTTTTTTTTTTCGGGGGGGGGGGGGGGGGAGTAAACATAAAAACCTAAAATAATGTGGTTGCATAAGTGTGCACACCCTCTTATAACTGAGGATGTAGCTGTGTTCAGGATTAAGCAATTACATTCAAGATCATGTTAAATAGGAGTCAGTACACTCCTGCCATTATTTAAAGTGCCTCTGATTAGCCCCAAATAAAGTTCAGCTGTTCTAGTCTTTCCTGGCATTTTCTTAGTCACATCCTACAACAAAAGCCATGGTCCGCAGAGAGATTCCAAAGCATCAGAGGGATCTCATTGTTAAAAGGTATCAGTCAGGAGAAGGGTACAAAAGAATTTCCAAGGCATTAGATATACCATGGAACACAGTCATCATCATCAAGTGAAGAAAATATGGCGCAACAGTGACATTACCAAGAACTGGATGTCCCTCCAAAATTGATGAAAAGACGAGAAGAAAACTGGTCTGGGAACCTGCCAAGAGGCCTACAGCAACATTAAAGGAGTTGCAGGAATATCTGGCAAGTACTGGCTGTGTGGTACATGTGACAACAATCTCCTGTATTCTTCATATGTCTGGGCTATGAGGTAGAGTGGCAAGACGGAAGCCTTTTCTTATAAGGAAGAACATCCAAGCCCGGTTAAATTTTGCAAAAACACATCTGAAGTCTCCCAAAAGCATGTGGGAAAATGTGTTATGGTCTGATGAAAGCAAGGTTGAACGTTTTGGCCATAATTCCAACAGATATGTTTGATGCAAAAACAACACTGCACATCACCAAAAGAACACCATACCCACAGTGAAGCATGGTGGTGGCAGCATCATGCTTTAGGGCTGTTTTTCCTCAGCTGGAACTGGGGCCTTAGTCAAGGTAGAGGGAATTATGTACAGTTCCAAATACCAGTCAATATTGGCACAAAACCTTCAAGCTTCTGCTAGAAAGCTGAACATGAAGAGCAACTTCATCTTTCAGCATGACAATGACCCAAAGCATACATACAAATCAACAAAGGAATGGCTTCATCAGAAGAAGATTAAAGTTTTGGAATGGCCCAGCCAGACCCCAGACCTGGATCCGATTGAAAATCTGTGGGGTGATCTGAAGAGGGCTGTGTGCAGGAAATTCCCTCGCAATCTGACATATTTGGAGTGTTTTTGCAGGGAAGAATGGCCAAATATTGCCAAGTCAAGATGTGTCATGCTGATAGACTCATACCCAAAAAGACTGAGTACTGTAATAAAATCAAAAGGTGCTTCAACAAAGTATTAGTTTAAGGGTGTGCACACTTATGCAACCATATTATTTTAGTTTTTTTTTATTTTTACTTCCCTCCACCTAAAAGATTTCAGTTTGTTGTTCAACTGAGTTGTACAGTTTATAGGTCACAAACAAAAGGTGGAAAAAGTTCTGAAATTATTTATCTTTGTCTCATTTTTTTATATCACAGAAACCTGACATTTTAACAGGGGTATGTAGACTTTACATATATTTATCTATTTTCGGTGACTAAAGAAATGCTTGGGCAATGTATATTATAAAAATCATATGTGGCTTTGGCAGGAAAGGGGGGGGGGGGGTCAGATTACCTCAGCATCATGTACAAGGAATTCAACTAAAATTTCCCACCTGAATTTTGTTTGTCCAATGGTTTCCAGTACTCATAATCCAAATTATTTTTAAAACTGGTTGCGCAACTGTACAGATGTTTTTTTCATATTCCATAAACATTTTTTTCTTTCCATGTGGGTACATATGCAAGAGCTACTGTGATTAATTGAAACCCAAGAAATAACAAATTATTTTATGGGCAGACTTTAGTAACCTGTGTGTTTTATGCTTAGTTCATTCATTTCTTTGCAGATGTAAAGCCTACTCAGTACCTTCTTTTAGTTTTCACAACGCTCTCTGCATAACAAAAGATTTGTTGTGGCCAGTCAGCAAACTGCCATTTACATGACAGTCTGTAGCACAATTACAGTCACCACAGACTGTCAAATTACATGCTTGTAAACACTTTCACACAGCTCAATGGATGTTGACATTTCAGAAAGCAGTCATCATTTCTTACTACACAGAAACAGGACAAAAAAAATGTCTAAATTTAGTGATTTTACCTCCTTGGTAATAATAACACTTAAGGAGACGTAGGGAAACAACCAATGTATTTCACCGGAAAGTTACTATGTAGGACCACATGCAGAGAAAATGGACTGGTCAGGGTTGGCATTTGCAATCAGTTTGCACACAGGGTGATCTGGATAGTCAGATGAGAATCCCTCAGGGAAAAAGAAACAACAAACAATTGACTTCTCTTCCCATATTCTCAATATAGTGTGAGGTTAAAGTCATGATTTCAAACATGACAGCTCACAGAGAGCCGCCTTTCTTTAACATTATGGACGTACTTATTGACATCATAATTAGCTGGGAAGGTTTTTAGTAAATATACATTTTTGGAAGGTTGGGCGGTCAAAGAAAAATAAAATGGGACATTTTTTTTCATGCTTTTTATATATTCATTTACATAGGTGTGAATATGGTCAGCAGTAGGAGCACAGTTGTTTATTATATATGCAGGCTTTGCTTTCTGCTTAGCATTCACACTACACTCTTAGATTGTAAGCTCTAATGAGCAGGGCCCTCTGAATCCTATAATATACTGCCCTTATGTTGTAAAGCGCTGTGTAAACTGTTGGCGCTATATAAATCCTGTATAATGTTAATAATAATAATTCCTACTGACTTGTATAGCCCTCTTTGGTGGGTGGGGTGGGTTATGACAAATGACCCTCCATAAGCAGGATAATGTGCTAAACCTGTGGGTAAACAAGAGAACCAGAACCTTTGCTAAGTGGAAGAGTGGGTATGATAATAAAGTTTTTTAGTGCCTCCACCCAGGACAGGGCCCCAGGGAACAGAGGGGATTCCCTTCCTGGGAAACTAACCAGTAATCTAATATAAGTAATTGGGAGCAGAGGAACTACTGCAACCAGTATATAATATTAACAAGTATACAGATGCACACCAGCATGGAAATATTATGAATTTTAAATATCAAAATATTATTAGCAGTATGTACATTCAATTTACAAACAGGTATTATCAGCAAGGGGCCCAGCAAGAGTCTTGGTGAAATTGTGCACATATACAGGGGTATACCCTGTGTAGATAATAGTTCATACTAACGATACTTGTACCTCAAGATGAACGTTGCAACAAAATTCAGTTGCAGGGGCCCCTGAGAATGATCGCGATGTGGCATACATCTTGACGCCATAGGCCAGAAGACAAGATCAGCAATGATGGGGAGATCCTCCAACCCTTGTCCAACCAACCTGTAATGCAGCTTCTCACAAGCAGAAACCATTATGTGATACTGAAAGTCAACCTATCTGCTCTGCGTCATAGTTCCTAGTAGCTTCTAATCTGCCATGCAACCAGACATTTAACTAGTGGCTGTCAGATACCTAACCTGGCTCTAACCCATGCTGGTTATTAAGCCCTGAACTAAAACTAACTATAGAATCCCAGAACAAAAGGGATAGGGTTAACTAAAATAACAGGAGCTGCATAAAACGTCTATTGTAATAAACAGGTTCACCTACTAAAATACTGGAAAGTGACCACTACACACATACAGTTGCAAGAAAAAGTATGTGAACCCCTTGGGATTACGTGGAGTTTTGCATGAATTGGGCATAAAATGTGCTCTGAACGTCATCTAAGTCACAACAATAGAAGAACACAGTCTGCTGAACATAATACTACACAAACATTAGATGTTGCCTTGGTTTAATTGCACATAACATGTAAACATTCACAGTGCAGGGAGGAAAAAGTATGTGAACCTTTGGACTTAATAACTGGTTGACCCTCCTCTGGCAGCAATAACCTCAACCAAACGTTTCCTGTAGTTGCAGATCAGACCTGCACAACGATGTGGAGTAATTTTGGACCACTCCTCTTCACAAAACTGTTTCAGTGTAGCAATATTCTTGGGATGTTTGGTGTGAATCGCTCTCTTAAGGTCCTGCCACAGCATTTCAATCGGGTTGAGGTCAGGACTCTGACTGGGCCACTCCAGAAGGCATATTCTGTGCTGTTGCAGCCATTGTTTTGTTGAATTACTTGTATGCTTTGGGTCATTGTCCTGTTGCATCACCCATCCTCTGCGGAGCTTCAGTTGGTGGACAGATGGTCGTACGTTTTCCTGCAAAATGTCTTGATAAACTCTGGAATTCATTTTCCCATCAATGACAACAATCCGTCCAGGCCCTGAGGCAGCAAAGCAGCCCCAAACCATGATGCTCCCTCCGCCTTGTTTTACAGTGGGGATGAGGTTTTGATGTTGGTGTGCTGTGCCTTTTTTTCTCCACACATAGTGTTGTGTGTTCTTCCCAAACAACTCAATCTTGGTTTCATCTGTCCACAGTATATTTTGCCAGCAGTGCTGTGGAACATCCAGGTGCTCTTTTGCAAACTTCAAACGTGCTGCAATATTCTTTTTGGACAGCAGTGGCTTCCTCCGTGGTGTCCTCCCATGTACTCCATTCTTGTTTAATGTTTTCCTTATTGTAGATGTGTCAACAAAAATGTTAGCATGTGCCAGAGATTTCTGTAGGTCTTTAGCTGACACTCTGGGATTCTTCTTTACCTCATGCAGCATTCTGCGCTGTGCTCTTGCAGTCATTTTTACAGGGCGACCACACCTAGGAAGAGTAGCAACAGTGCTAAACTTTCTCCATTTGTAGACAGTCTGTCTTACCGTAGACACATGAACATCAAGGCTTTTGGAGATACTTTTGTAACCCTTTCCAGCTTCATTCAAGTCAACAATTCTTGATCGTAGGTCTTCTGAGAGCTCTTTTCTACGAGGCATGGTTCACATCAGACAGTGCTTCTTCAAAACCAGTAAACCCAAAACAGGTGTGTGTATTTTAAGGGCAGGACAGCTGTCAGCAACACATCCAATATCATCAAACTGATTGGAGTCAAGGTTGGCTCACTCCTGGCTCCAATTAGCTCTGGGAGAAGTCATTAAGCTAGGGCCTCACATACTTTTTCCTCCCTGCACTGTGAATGTTTACATGTTATGTGCAATTAAACCATGGCAACATCTAATGTTTGTGTTGTATTATGTTCAGCAGACTGTGTTTTTCTATTGTTGTGACTTAGATGACGTTCAGAGCACATTTTATGCCCAATTCATGCAAAACTCCACGTAATCCCAGGGGGTTCACATACTTTTTCTTGCAACTGTATAAAATACCATATGAACTGCACATAAACTAAGTGCAATAGAATGAGCGATAAATAAATAATAATATTGCGTCACATGTGTTAAATAAATAATAATAATATTCAGTCCCAATTCATGAGAATAAAGTGCCCAGGTGTTAAATGCTTAGTTGTGAACTTCGTACAAAATGACAGGTGCTCAACTGTGCTCAAATGGTGCCCCACATGGACGTGCACTCACCATCATCTGTGGACCGCCTATCTCTAGGATGGTCTTATGCGCTTTATTTGGAACTATCCCAATACGTGGCAATACGAATGGTACCAATAATCCTTCCCGGGGATTATGCGATGTGGCTGATGGTAACCGATAAGATTTTGAACAGCGTTGCTATTAGTAACAGTGTGACTCCATAGGATCTGTATCAAAATTTCTCCTCTCCTCCCAGGCAGTAAAGCAAGTATCAGCATGCAAACAGAAACAAAAGCGGACTTCCCATAGTGTAAAACCATAAAAAAACTAATGTTGGGGAGAAAAATTAAAAATAAAATTCACAAGCAAAGTGCCTTCCTGATAATGATCTATTGATCGAAGCGCGTCGAGGTTTGATGACACAACTTCCGCTGACGTGATTTCTGTCGCCCTTTGGAATGCATGCTGGAATGCGGTGGCCATCTTGGTTCCCATTCACAGGCAACAAGGCTGAATACATTGAGTTCCAGGTTATGGGCACTTTGCTGGTTACAATTATAAAATGGGGGTGTATAATCCCATATAGGGGACTTCGATTAACAATCCAAAGACAACTGGTCACTGTCTCAATAAGCAAGTTAATGGGGTATCTCTTAAGCAAAAAATGCAACAATAATAACTCCTGGGAGGCCAAGAAAGGAAAACCTGCTAAAGTAGCCTCTCTGGAGGACCAACAGCAGTGTAATCAGTAGAAAAACTTTACTGAGATCACAAATCTAAAAACATCATTTTGCAAAAGGCAAAAAAAAAATCTCCAATCACCATTGGGCCATTCCAAATCTTTAATCTTCTTCTGGTGAAGCCATTCCTTTGTTGATTTGGATGTGTGCTTTGGGTCGTTGTCATGTTGAAAGATGAAGTTCCTCTTCATGTTCAGCTTTCTAGCAGAAGCCTGCAGGTTTTGTGCCAATATTGACTGGCATTTGGAACTGCACATAATTCCCTCTACCTTGACTAAGGCCCCAGTTCCAGCTGAAGAAAAACAGCCCCAAAGCTTGATGCTGCCACCACCATGCTTCACTGTGGCTACGGTGTTCTTTTGGTGATGTGCGGTGTTGTTTTTGCGCCAAACATATCTGTTGGAATTATGGCCAAAAAGTTCAACCTTGCTTTCATCATACCATACCACATTTTCCCACATGCTTTTGGGAGACTTCAGATGTGTTTTTGCTAAATTTAGCCGGGCTTGGATGTTTTTCTTCATAAGAAAAGGCTTCCGTCTTGCCACTCTACCCTATAGCCCAGACATATGAAGAATACGGGAGATTGTTGTCACATGTACCACACAGCTAGTACTTGCCAGATATTCCTGCAGCTCTTTAATGTTGCTGTAAGCCTCTTGGCAGCCTCCCAGACCTGTTTTCTTCTTGTCTTTTCATCAAATTTGGAGGGACATCCAGTTCTTGGTAATGTCACTGTTGCATCATATTTTCTCCACTTGATGATGACTGTCTTCACTGTGTTCCATGGTATATCTAATGCCTTGGAAATTCTTTTGTACCCTTCTCCTGACTGATACCTTTTAACAATGAGATCCCTCTGCTGCTTTGGAATCTCTCTGCGGACCATGGCTTTTGCTGTAGGATGTGACTAAGAAAATGTCAGGAAAGACCTACTAGAAAAGCTAACCATAATTTACGGTTAATCAGAGGCAATTTAAATGATGGCAGGTGTGTAATGACCCCTATTTAACATGATTTTGAATGTGATTGCTTAATTCTGAACACAGCTACATCCCTAGTTATAAGAGGGTGTGCACACTTATGCAACCAGATTATTTTAGTTTTTTGTTTATTCCCCCCCCCAAAAAAAAAAAAAAAATCTCAGTGTGTTTTTCAATTGAGTTGTACAGTTTATAGGAAAAAACTCTGAAATGGTTTATCTTTGTCTCATTTTTTTACATCACAGAAATCTGACATTTTACAGGGGTGTGTAGACTTTTTATATCCGCTGTAAATCAGTTGGCTCATACTGAGTGGAAATTTTAAAGCAATCAATCCAGAGAGATCTAACCAACCACCAGTTATACCTGAAATCAGGCTAGAAGCACATGGCAAATAATGACAACAGAATTCACTGTAATAGTCACAGATGTGGCCAATTTTTAGACAGACTTTTTACCCTGCCTAGCAAAGCCATGGCCACTGATCTCTATAATCCAATTGAAATAAAAAGAAAACACTGGCTCCACAGTTTTTTATTTTAATTAATAACAATTAGCATACATAAAATTATCCCACATTATAGTAATGGAAATAGGAGGAGGAAACCTGTTCTCTAGCTCAAAATGCACTATCTTCCACTGGCCCAGTGAAAAGGAAAGAGAACACAGTCTTAAATCAGGGAGTCAGGTATAAATAAGTATTGTGATGAAGGGAATATTGCAACAGGCCACTTACGACACCAGTATCGTACTTAATAGCAAATATGTCTGGTTGGATGTTTAGATGGCTTGTTATGGTTTCCCCATTGACTGATAGGAGATAAGTCAGCATTTCTTTACACTGGCTATATAATCAAGTTGCTACACATACACCGATTATTGGATGTGGTATTGTGTAAGGAAGAGATTCTTTGTGTGGTCAGCCTTTAAATGGCCAGGTTTGAGAGTAGGACCGTAATAATGTAAGCAAACACAAAATTAAAGTGTTGCCCATGGCAAGTGCTCACTGTCTTCAAAATGAAAGCTTTCTTTTTATTATTTCAATATTTGTCACTGGGACAACTCTATGCTAGTTTAACCTGCAATCACATAAAGAAAGTACAGAGATTAGCCTTATACTTTTTTTTTTTTTACTCTGGCTGTGGAACATTTGGTGCCACAAAACCCTTTACATTTACACACAAGGCAGAACTCAGAAGGGAGTAAGTTTCAGTCAAAGGTGAGACATGCTTCAGACAGGAAGATGAAACTCTTCTCTGTGGTGTTAATTAAATCAGAAAGTGTTGTGTGTGTGTGTTTGGGGGAATAGACTTCTCCTTTGAGAGACTCCTTCCTTGACAATACGGGAAACATTTTACCCCAAGACATAAACACCAAGATGCTGAAAATGGTAACATTCTCATAAACTTACAGCCTAGATGCTTAGCCATAGCTTGGGTATCCTATAAAATAATTTTTAGTACTATGTCTATGTATCTAAGCTATCCACACAACACTGTCCTGGAAACTACAGCACATAGTAGCTCTATAAATATAGAACTTTGGTTTTTAACCTAAATCTTAAGCTAGAGAATATCCTTCTGCTATATGGATAACAACTAAATGTAACCTATTGTCCAATAAACACTTGAGTGGTCCCTTGCAGTATGTTAATTGCAATACATTTGCATTAACATGGCAGCCCTTTCATTGTGAGCTGAGTGGCCAGCCTTATTAAGCACAAAGTGGGCTGCCAACACACTGCAATGGAGCACATAAAATGCAGATAACCAGCAATGGAAAGGTATGCGCACTGTGGTACGCTGTGTTGCCCTGTACTGTACAGTGCATTGGGGTGCCATGGTGAAGGGGGTCTCAGTGAATTGCACTGAAATGCACATAGAGCAGGTGCATTACTATGTGTTCCTGCAATGCACCAATATGACTTGGGTCTTAATGTTGATATCATTTAGTTAGGCATCCTTGTGTTGACTAGCTGGACTGTAAACTGGGGTGATTTTATAATGTTCAGTTTACTGCTCCGTGTATGTGCACCTATCTGCAGTAGTTATCTGAGCTGCCACTGTTAGCCACTATAACAAAAACAATTATATATATATATGTGTGTGTGTGTGTGTGTGTAGGTGTAGTAGTAGTGATAGTATCACTTTGAAACCTGTTACTTTCCCTTTAAATTAGGGATCCCCAACAACTATATTCAGATGAAATGATAAAAACAAAAACTAGCACTTGAACCATTGTCAGTTATGCGTGTCAACATTTCCAGTTACACTGCATTTGTGGTTTTCTTTACGTGGACCAAAATTACTGTTGCCAAGCTCCTTCACGTGACCTGAAGTTCAGGCAAACTATCACATGGAGTGTGGCTTCCAGTAGTAAAGAACATGAAGTGAAGGGAAATCTCTTGAATGAGATACAGATTGCAAAAAAAAACTGACAAGGATCCTAAGGTCCCTTTCACACGGGCGTTCTGGGAAACATATGTCCATTTTTCATCTGTCTGTTTACGGATGAAAAACAGACACCTGTGTATTTATACTGTATTGACTAGCAGATGTAAATGGATGATCATCTGTTTACATCCGTTAATGTCCGCATCTGTTAACATCCTTTTTTTAATGGAAGAAAACTCTATTTTTCTTAAAATTAAAAAAAAGGAACGGAACAAAATGGATGTAATCCCACAAAAACTAATGTAAACGGACAAAAATGGATTTAAATGGACAAAAATGAATGTAAATGGATGAACACAAATGTAATCGGATGAAAAATGGATGTAAACTGATGAAAAACAGATGGAAAACTGATGAAAAATGGATGTAAACTGATGAAAAACTGACGTAAACGGAAGTGAACTGATGAAAAACTGATGTGAACTAATATGTTTTTTCTTGTAAAAAATGTGACTGAACTGATGAAAAAAACGGAACGCCCGTGTGAAAGGGGTCTAAAAATTCCCTACTCTATCCAAAATAAAAAAAAGGTTTAAGCAAAAAAAAAAAAACAAAACAAAAGAAACTTTAGATATACTTTAACACACATTGATGATACTGTTTATTTTATCCTGATTTAATTCAAATGCGTAATTGAAAAATATTGTGAAGCCCGTAATTTCCCTTTAAAAGGGTATACTTGATTTATGGATTTTTTTTTCAAAGGATGAGCACAAGGCACATATCTTCATGAATATTTGTAATAATGTAACTCCCCAACAAATTCATTCTAAATTATTTTCTTGGAAAGCAAAGAATATTCATTATTTATACAGTACGTCTATATTGAAAAACAATATAATCTTAATTCCAGCTATCACATGATTAGCTATAGTGTTAGGTGTCTGCCTAATGTGGTCAGCATGCAGCATTTGAGTCTCAGTTGTGCAATACCAAAGTTTCCCTGGCAATTGTTTTAAAATATTTGCAAGGATGGACTTTTTCACTTTATCATTGTTTTTTTTTTTTTTTATATTCTGCCTCACTATTCATGTATTAGTTTCAAGAGGTCAGCACATTTCTTTCACAATAATGTATCACAGTTAAGGTAAGCCCTTCAGTTTCATGCAAAGCATTGTTGGGAATCCTGTGAAGATTAATGGCCTGTAATCTGTCCTATTCCCAGTGCTGGAGACATTTTAATACCATTGATTTTTATGCTACTAAAATGTTCTTTCACATCAGAGAGCGAGTTTACAGGAAATCCAGTCTTAAGTGCAATAGGCATGGCCACACCATGGGAGATTATGATTGGAATAAACTGTATTTACACAGCAGTGAAGCGGAGG
Organism: Staurois parvus; assembly: GCF_062004578.1. Taxonomy (NCBI): domain Eukaryota; kingdom Metazoa; phylum Chordata; class Amphibia; order Anura; family Ranidae; genus Staurois; species Staurois parvus. The sequence continues at coordinate 8,059,373 of NW_028317813.1, forward strand.
AACACGTGGAAAAGTGGTCATAGACACAAAAGCAGAGTCAGTCGTCCTGGCATGACGCAACCTCTTATAAAGCCTGTCATAAGCAAGTTATAATAGCAAAGAGGTGTGGAGAGCTGCACCATGCCCGCCACTTATCTCGGTAGAGGGGGTGATTTAGTGACTAAAACAGGTAGATCAGTTGGCCAACATGGGTCTGCATTATCCAATAGACATGAGTTCTTTCCAAAACAGCCAAGGTGACTGTGACCTCATGTAAAGGGCAGCTTTACATGATTCTCTCACACCATGTTCATTTTAGTCTACAGTTTTGAAGTCTCTATGCAAATACCAGAGGACTGATTGGCTAAATGTTTAAATTATACCATTTGCCGTGAGATATGATTGCATTTTATATTTCTCCTACTTTGTCAATTGATTGTGCATTGCATTACTTTGTAAAGCATAGCTGTGTAAACTCTGTACAACCACTTGCATTCTGCAATAAGCCCCCGCTGGGTACTACAGGAAGGGTCAGCATTGTCCTATAGTGCCCCAAGACACCTGGAGCCCAGGTTTCCATCTATGCAAATATTACCTAAATCCAGGAAACTGGAATTTGGCCCAAACCCTTCCAGCATCCCTATATGCTAATCATTATTACTAGCAGCCTCACTGACAACAATGAGGCATGCAGCCCTGCCGGGTGCAAAGTATACAGCTGGACATGCCTGCCACTGAATGCATGAAGCCATATGTCCCAACTTTGGAACTGAATCAAGACAGTCAATGGGGATTGAGTAGTCTTGTGGTATGTGGACTGCACTGAAAATGGGCATGGCTAAATTGCACTGAATTTTGGGTATGACTGAAAGACGCATGGAGTCTGAACCTACACATGGTATACACTATACAAATGTATTATTGTCTGAGAGAGGAAACAAGGGGCAAGGGTTAAATATATACAAATCAACATGTGTCAAACAAAATAAAGTATAAATAAAGTCCAACAAGCAAAAAGTCCAAAGTGTTTGTGATATTTCAATAATCAATTGTGTCCAAAAAATATGACCAAGTGAATCCACCACCAAAATCGGTTACATAAAACTCACCAGAGCAATATGCTGATCATATGATAAATCAGCATAAAGCGCTTGTTGCTCTGGGAGCGATGATCTGTATATGGTCGAGGCAGTAATGGAAACTTTTAAGGCTGAACTCAAAGGAGTGATAATCTGCAGGGCTGAGTGTCTTATATATCCACTTCAAAAACTTTAGCCACCACACTAAGTGATATTCAGACCGCCACCCGGGAAAGAAAAATAGAGACTCATGGTGCAGTACATAGTATAATCATCAAATTTAATAAAAGAATGCACTTACAGCAAGTGGTGTCTAAACCGACACCAGTATAAACAGCGTGTTCAGTAAAACAGGGTAAGGCAAACCCAGCTTGGCTTGCACATGCGCCGTACCAGCAGACTGGGAGCGTCCTGGCATCCCGACGTCACATCTAAAGGCCCCACCCTACGCGTTTCGTCATCGACGTCCTCACGGACTTTTCTTATTAAGCTGGCCATACACTAACTGAAAACACGAATCAAAATTCAGCTGGTCTCTGGAGCTTGTGTGTGCTCCCTCATTCAACAGAAGTCAATTGTCTAGTTGAATTCTGGAAATATATTGGAATATTCACAAATTACTAGTGCAGCGCAACTCTCTAAATTAATTGTTAGAAAACATAAATACTCCTGTGAAAAACATAAACTAGTTCATCACTTGTATATGTTTTTCACAGGAGTATTTATGTTGTCTAACAATTATTAATTTAGAGAGTTGAGCTGCAGTAGTAATTTGTGAATGTATTTCACAAATAGTGAGGTGGAATCCACTGTTTTTGTGTTCAGCACTAAGAGGTATTTAATAGTATTTTGGATTTAGGTGGGGAGTGTGATTGCGCTGATTGATCATAGTTGGTTATATCAGAATATATTGGAATATGTTGGAAACCTTTCTGCTGACCAGCGACTGCAATGTCCCAGTGGAGTAATGCCTCCATTCACCTAGTTTGTGTGGATGGAGAAATAGGTCATTTAATTTTATGTTCAGCCTGGAAGGAGGCTTTGGAAAAATTAAGAGACTGGCTCCAAGCCAGAAGAGACTATTATGCAGCCACTACTAGTGAAGGGCTAAAGTTTGAGTCTGAGTTTCAGTGCCAAACCACAGTTCCTGCTGGTGAGAGGTCCCATTTCAGGCTGGTCGGACAACGGTTATAGGATACCCCCATGACTGCCGAGCTAGTCTTCAGGTCTCCAACAAACAGACAGATGCCACATCATTCTCATGGGTCCCTGCAATTGGACTTTGCTGCAACACATCTGGAGGTATCGTTGTTAACATCTATATCCTGTTCCAAATTATTATGCATATGATATTTTTCTCATTTACCTAAATAATTGATGTAAATAACAGTCAGCATAATTCTCATGTTATCAACTATTAAGAGTACAATTCAAATTTTATTGAACAAACCTCCTAATGATAACATTATTTTTTTTAAACATAAAAAACTTACAATGCACTGTTCCAAATTATTACGCACAGTAATTTTGAAAACACTTTATAGGTTGTAAAGAACTGAAAATTGTCATTTGTTGTGTTTGCAGCATATTTACTGAAATCAAAAGCTATTTCAATCAAACTTTTAACAACATTTTAACTTTTTAAACATTTTAACAGATCACGTTACATTGTAACATAGGACCCCTTATTTGATAGCAGGTTCACAAGTCTTGCATCCACTGAACTTGTGAGTTTTTGGACAGTTTCTGCTTGAATTTGTTTGCAAGATGTCAGAATAGCCTCCCAGAGCTGCTGTTTGGATGTAAACTGCCTCCCACCCTCATAGATCTTTTGCTTGAGGATGCTCCAAAGGTTCTCAATAGGATTGAGGTCAGAGGAGGATGGAGGCCACACCATGACTTTCTCTCCTTTTATCCCCATAGCAGCCATTGATGCAGAGGTATTCTTTGCAGCATGAGATGGTGCATTGTCATGCATGAAGATGATTTTATTACGGAAAGAATAGTTCTTCCTTCTGTATCAGGGAAGAAAGTGGTCAGTCATAAACTCCACATACTTTGCAGAGGTCATCTTTACACCTTCGGGGACCCTAAAGGGGCCGACCAGCTCTGTTCCCAGGATTCCGGCCCAAAACATGACTCCACCACCGCCTTGCTGATGTCGCAGCCTTGCTGGAACAGGGTGGCTGTCCACCAACCATCCACTACTCCATCCATCTGGACCATCCAGGGTTGCACGGCACTCATCAGTGAACAGGACTGTTTGAAAATGAGTCTTCATGTATTTTTCTGCCCAATGCAGCCGTTTCTGCTTTTGAGTGGTGGCCGAATAGAAGGTTTATGCACAGTTGCAAGATTCTGGAGGACTCTACACCTTGATGTCCGTGGGACTCCAGAGGCACCAGCAGCTTCAAATATCTGTTTGCTGCTATGTAATGGTATTTTAGCAGCTGCTCTCTTGATCCGATGCATGGATCTGGCAGAAATCTTCCTCAATGTGCCTTTATCTGCACAAACCCGTCTGTGCTCTGAATCAGCCACAAATCTCTTAATAGTGCGATGATCACGCTTACGTTTTCGTGAAATGTCTAATGTTTTCATACCTCATCCAAGGCATTGAACTATTTCACTCTTTTCGTCAGCAGAGAGATCCTTTTTCTTTCCCATATTGCTTGAAAATGGTGCTCTGCTTAATAATGTGGAACACCGTCCTTTAGTAGTTTTTCCTTAAATTGGGCTCACCTGCCAATCTAATTATCACAGGTGTCCGAGATTGTTTTCAGTGATCAAAAGAGCCCTGAGACACAATGCCATCCATGAGTTAAACTGAAAAACAAAATATTTAATGTTTGTGACACTTAAATAGAATTTGCATAATAATTTGGAACGGTGTATATATACTCGAGTAAATGTGCACGATTTTACCAGATCTCTTGTTGGGCCCTTTGTTCACAATACCTGTTTGTATGAATGTATGTTACTATTTATGTATTTATGTACTATTATTAATATTTTCTTATATAAAACTTGTATTATTATTATTATACAGGATTTATATAGCGACAACAGTTTATGCAGTGCTTTACAACATAAATTTCTTTATTGTTATGCATCTATATACTTATAGTTAATGTTATATGCTGGTTGCAGTTGTTCATCTGCTCCCAATTACTTTGATTAGATTACTGGTTAATGTGCTAGGAAGGGAATCCCCTCTGTTAACAGATGCTCTGGTTTTGGTTCTCTAATTTACCTACAGGTTTAGCGCAATATCCTCTTTGGGGAGGACCATTTGTCATCCCCCCAAAAAAAACAGGTCTTCACTGTCATATAACACAGCTGATATCAAGATTACATAAAAGTAAACAAGAGTCTTTGCTTATTGACCATTCCTGACTGGTGCTCTTTAATATACAATGTGATCGTTGCACATTATCACAGAGAAATCCAATTATAATATTCATATGAATCATCATCTTTGCCTTCAGATTCACTTTCAGTAAATGCATTTCACAAAGTTCCATCAGCAGTACATAAAATTAAATAGTAATTAGATTTAATTAGACTAGCTTTCATTGTGGTGACTTATCATTAGATGTTAGCTGGGGTGAGAAGATGCTTTTACAGTAACAGTGATTTCACAGGCCTGTGTTTGTGTATGTTTACAACGGAGGTGTGCATATGTGTTTACATGTGTGTACAGCCCCATGCATCTGTCACAACATAAGGACACTGTACCCAGTAAATACAACTGGCAGGGAAACATTAGATGGAGGCCAAGCAATGGGAACGGAAGGGGGCTGTGAGTGGGAGACCTAAGGGGGTGGGAGATGGGAGAAGATACAGCCTTTTGTCTTTTGTAATCAAATACACATCTGTTGCTATGGCAACAGCAATGAATATCACATACACTAAAAATCAGGGGAGATATCCCATCTTTGTTAACCATTATATAACAAAAGAATCAGGAGCACCTTAAGAATAAAATGCTGTCATGGGCTGCAAAGCTTTTTCTGCCATAAAGTGGGTTATGAAACAAGCACTCAACCATAAAACACATTTTCTGCTGTGTTTCACATTGTTATACTGATTTCAAATAATGACTGTTTTCCAAATCCGAGGAGGAAAATCTTCTTCGCTCCAGCAGATAGAAGAAAAGCAATGTAACAGTATGGATAAGGTTTGCCTTTTGAAGTTCCAGCAATCTGATGTGTTCTATACTCATTTATGAAGAAATGGATTGTAAAGACACACACACCTCCTTCCAGTGTCATATCTCACACACACACGGTTGTGTCTAATGACAGCAATGTGCTCTGCCTCTCTCTTGTACAATTTCTTCCTCCACATCCACCTATATTAGTCTCCTTTCCTTCAGTCTTGCCGTCATGCTGAGTACCACTGAGATAGGTTTCACAAGCAGATGCAAAGATGGATCTTGCTAAATGTATGGGACAGCAATTTAATTAAAAAGTTTGACAGTTTTTTTGACAGTTTAATTAAATATAATGTAATCAGGAGTAAATGCTCTTTATTTACTCTGAATGGGGAAAAGACTGCTCTCTTCAGGCAAGAGGTTTTTTTTTGTCTTATTTTCCAGACATAAATAGGGGTTATCATCCATAATGTCTGCTAACGATGGTATGATATAATTGTTTTAGGTGAACAGATAGGCATTTTGTAGAACCTTAAAGTAGAGCTCCACCCAAAAGGGGAAGTTCCGCCTTAAGGACAGGTTCCCGACGTTAAGGATTGGCACCTTTTGGGGAGCGGGGGGGCCGGTACCCATAAATGACAGGTACCCAGTCCTACTTCCACTGTGATTACCTAGGTGATCGGAAGCAGACATTTTCCTCCTCTCTTCCCTCCCTGTAGTGTTCTGGGACACGTGACAGGTCCCAGAAGACCACGGGACCATTCACAAAGTGCAAAGCTACTCACGCATGCGCAATGAGCACCCAGCTGTGAAGCCCCAAGCTGTCACAGCCAGGTGCCCACACTGAAGATGTCAGCACCTGGAACACAGGGTGGCCAGTGAAATGGGCTGCGGGGGAACACTGCAGGATCGAGGGACAGGCAAGTGTCCATTTTTTGAAAGTCAGCAGCTACAGTTTTTGTAGTTGCTGACTTTTTTTTTCTATTTTCACTGGACCTCCGCTTTAAAGGCTAAGTTCACGGTTTGTAATACATAAATAAATAAATGCAGATGATTTTGCTGGTAAAAAAATGTGCATTTATTATTCTTTTACACTGCAGCCTACAAAGCATTACACCTGCAATCAGTGGATCGTGGGTGCAAAGTAAGGCACCTGCAGGCACGCAATACAGTTGTCTGCTCATACATCCGTACAGGCAGACAGCTACTAAAGAGCAGGAAGAGTCAATGAACTGTGAGGGCACTCATCACCATCCTCATAGTTCATTGAGAACTACATGCTGTCTGGCAGACAGAACTTGTAATTAACTCATTCACAGATCTCTGTAAATAAAATGACACAGTTATGTGGGCGGAGCCCCGCACAGTCTTGCTGTTTTTAACCCGTTCCTACTGTTGCCTCCTGGCCCTTTAAGAGGTTTTGAACCCTGGGGGTTGGAGGCCAGCATTTTGATTATGTGACCACTGTGAGTGACAGTCACAGTGCTCACATGATCAGAAAGCTCCCAATTGCAAGTATTCATCGGCAGCTCGCAGCATAGAAAAGTGTCTACATTGGGCTGCATATATGTGGCCCCTCAGCATCAAAGCCCACACGCCAAGAAGCCAAATATATATATATATATATATATATATATATATATATATATATATATATATGTGTGTGTGTACCTCCAGCAGGAAGTGGTTAAATGAGCCAGCGACTGCAAGGAGAGAACCTTTGCTCACTGTCACAGGGTGAGCTCAGGGAGAGAGGGTGGCTGCTGCATAGTAACATGTTATATCTTAAATACAGGTGTGACATGTAGTATGTTACAAAGGGTGAACCTATTTTTTATAAGGGCTGTATGATATAAGAATTTCATCAGTGGCTGCTAAATAAAATAGTGACTTTTAATAATTAAATCAGTAAAAGAAAACACTGAATTTTAAGTGCTGGTCAGAATAGTTATGTAATTGTACAAAATATAAATACATAGACTAAAGCTAGCCATCAAAATTTGGCCCCTTCAGCAAGGACCGGACGCATTTTGATCCATGTAATGCTGTCCTCATTTGACAGCAGTCGATCGTTAGATTGACTTCTGTTGAACATAAATATTGGTAAACTTTTCTAGATTAGCAATTGATCAGTGTATTCTGACAGTGGACACATACTGCCATCACAATACAATGTCTCAGAAGTCAGAAGAAAGGATTCCTCTATCCAGCTCAATTGTGTGGATGGAGGAATCAGTTTTCTTTCCTTTGTTGGCTAATCAAAAAAAAAAAAAAAACAAGTCAAGGAAACTTGTACTGAGAGAATATAGGGGCTGCCATTGTTGAACTACAAATGCTAATTGCCTGGCTACCATACTGATCCAGTGGTCGCAATAATTATTGAAGCACTGAACTTGAACAAGTAGCAGATTAGGAGTTCTTAAAGTGATATTAAAAAATTACAAACATGGTATATTTACCTGCTCTGTTCAGTGGTTATGCACAGAGCAGCCCCGATTCTCCTCTTCTTGGGTCCTCCACCAGCGCTCCTAGCCCTCCTGCCATGTGCCCCAAGAGCAACCAGCTTGCTATGGGGCACCCAAGGAGGCTTGCTCCCGAGCTGCTGCTCTACATGTTCATTTACACACAGAGCCATGGCTAGGCCCCCTCTCTCTCCTCGTTGGCTCACTGGCTCCCACTACTGTCTCAGCCAATGAGGAGGGAGAGACGCCGGAGAGCCGGGGCTATCGTGCACATCACTGGATCGCGATGGGAAGTATTGGGGGGCTGGGGGGGATGCTACACACAGACAGGCTTTTACCTTCATGCATAGAATGCATGAAGGTAAAAAACCTTCAGCCTTTACAACCACTTTAATATACCATGACTTTCTAATTTACATGCTTATTTTTGTTCAGTGACTCAAAGTACTGCAGCCACAGACAACCAGGCAACCAACATTCTTAGAAGGAGTACTCAGAACAGATTTATATCACGGTGAATTCACACTGACTCGCGCTAAAATGCCTGGATAGTGCATGTACATTTCCATGCATTTTAGTTGCATTTAAATGCATGTTGACTTGCAATGATGTACATTTGATATGCGCTGATGTGCGTTTTATCGCTGGTTAAAATGCACTGTATTTTGCAGGTTTTCATGGGACCTCACATCCTGTGGGTCACAAAATAAATCACAAAGCAAACTTTTTTTCTTTACTTGCGTTGCGCTGTATTGACCTACATTTTACAAGCGTTGACCTACGTTGCGAATGCATACATGTTGCCTTTTACCACAATGCAATCCAGATCAATGCAGTGTTGTGGTGTGAACAGGACACATAAGAAACAATGTTTTTTTGTAGATGGCACTGCACTGACCTGCATTTTACAGCTGTGCTAAAAGGGGGATCATTGCACTAGTGTGAATTGACTCTTAATGAACTAGGCTGCTCATAAGTATTTGGTCCCCCTATTGCTACCTTGACTGTGTGGATGAGGAAATCAGTTCAGTGTTGTTTTTATTCAGCCAGAAAAATACTGAGCCATGTATGAACAGGTTTAGGGGAACTACGGTAAATTCTCCACACTGCACTGTTGAATAGATCAAATTCTGTTGAGCAACAATAGCCACATATGAATCGAAGTTTGGCTGGTCCCTGCTGAACCAACCAAATTTGATCCATCTATGGCCACCTTAATACCTCTTTTTTGTTGATAGAAGAGGTCTAGATTTGATTCATATCTGGCCATCCATGGCAATGGCCAAATCTAACAGGTATGGACAGTACATACAGTATTGGCTCTTCCCATATTGTCCAAAGAATAACTGGAGCTGTTGTCTGAGATCCTTATACACATTCTGATATGGCATATAAACAAGTGTATTTTCTACCTTGGTTGAACCGATATCTGCAAGCTTTCATAGTTGGGGAAGGCCTTACACAGGCAGACATTACAAAATGTCAACGTTGACCTTCTTTGCAGATAATCTGCGCACATAAGGGTTTTACTGCACTGAAGCAGATGGAGAAGACACATGGGGTGTGGACCTTAGCTCGGGAAAGTAAAAAAAAAAATCACAAAATGAATGTGGCAAAGGTGTACATCCCACAAAGGCTCTCTGGTTCTCAAAAATTAATGAACCCAGGGACATGGTACTCTTTACGATCATGAGGAGACCTTCCGGGATACATGGAGGCCATGGCAATACTTTGTCTACACTGATGCCTGCCTGCTGGTGGTCTCACAACCTGGCTGAGCTCTTGGGTCCTGCCACTCTATGGCCCTGGGCAAAAGAAACCACTATTCCTGGTCTTTCTTATGTTCCTTTAATTCCATTCAGTCCACCCTTCCTCTCCCTCCTCCTTGTTCCCTTTTTTTTTTACCCCCCACCACCAGCATATTCCTGCACTCTTTATGCAGCTCTGAGATTTTTTTTCTCAGTAACTCCTGTACCCATCTGAGCATTATATTTTGTTCCATAACCTATATAATCTAACTGGTTGTTTTAGGCAGGGCAACCCTATTTTTCTTTCTTTCTTTTCTATACTATAGTTGCATTTTTACATCATGTCCTGACTGTGTATGTTAGCAGTCCATTTTCCAGTCTGACTTGAAACCTACCGGCTTTATTGATAGCTACTAGCTGTGTCAACCGCTACCTATCCCTTGAGTACTTTCTGCTGCCAAATAGACCTTATTGTATTACTGCTAGTTTTGACTGTCTGACTATTTCTTTCTGACCTTGTTATGCACTGCCCCTGCATATGCCCGTGCAATGCAACTTTCTGATAAATAAAGGAATTACAAAAGATAAATCACAAAAAAAGATCCAGCACAGCTAGTAGGCAATTCACCTAAGATCAGCTTGCCAGGATTGTCTGCTGATACCCAAAGATTATCAACCTTAAAGCTTGAAATAGAGATACTGAGAGATCTATTTATTAAAAAAAAAACACTGTGCAAATGTTTCAAGCACTCACACATCCTTCACAAATAATCGCTGTAATTTTCCTAATACATTTATGTCCTACGATCATTAGCTCTATCTATTGGCCATAATGTAGTGTTTTCCTATTTGAGGTATTTCAGCAAATTCCGCATTTTGGGCATTAGGTGGAGCTGATGATCATAGAAAAAAAATATTAGACAAATTATGGGAATTATATATAACAGTTGTGCAAATATTTGAGACCTTCACGCACTGAATTTTGTAATAAAAAGACCCCTAAGCTTAGCCGAAATTTGATAGAATGGGTAACTATTATCTGAAGCATTTGGACATATTGAAACATCTGTTCCTTTTCACAACACAAGTCTGAGTCACTCGTCTCATGGAAAACAATTTATTCCCTATGTGTCCTACAGTCTACTTTATCAATAGCGAAGCAGTTAAAATAAAGCTGGGCACAGACAGACCGAAATTCAGCCGGTTGACCAGTGTCCCCCCCCCCTACCCGTTTGACAGAAGTTGATCCTTAGATCAACTGTTGTTGAACAGACATGATGGAAAACCTTTGTTGATCAGTGCCTGCAGCTGCTGACCACTCCATTCTGACAGCAGTGGGAGCCACTATCAGAATACAATGTCCTGGCAGGGAAGGGGGGAAATTTCTCTATCCACTGGTTAAATAAATAAAAATTAAAAAAATAACCATCTACAGTCATGGCCGAAATTGTTGGCACCCTTGATATTTCTCCAGGAAATCATGTATTTCTCACGAAACGTATTGCATTAACACATGTTTTGCTATACACATGTTTATTCCCTTTGTGTGTATTGGGACAAAACAAAAAAAGGGAGGAAAGAAAGCAAATTCGACATAATGTCACACAAACCTCCAAAAATGGGCTGGACAAAAGTATTGGCACCCTTTCACAACTGCGGATAAATAAGAATGTTACAAGCATGTGATGCTCCTGTAAACTCACCTGGGGCAAGTAACAGGTGTGGGCAATATAGAAATCACACCTGAAAGCAGATAAAAAGGAGAGACGTTCACTTAACCTTTGCATTGTGTGTCTGTCTGTGCCACACTAAGCATGGACAACAGAAAGAGGAGACGAGAACTGTCTGAGGACCTGAGAACCAAAATTGTGGCAAAATATCAACAATCTCAAGGTTACAAGTCCATCTCCAGAGAACTAGATTTGCCTTTGTCCACAGTGCGCAACATTATCAAGAAGTTTGCAACCCATGGCACTGTAGCTAATCTCCCTGGTCGTGGACGGATGAGGAAAATTGATGAAAGATTGCAACGCAGAATAGTCCGGATGGTGGATAAGCAGCCCCAAACATGTTCCAAAGACATTCAAGCTGTCCTGCAGGCTCAGGGAGCATCAGTGTCAGCGCGAACTATCCGTCGACATTTAAATGAAATGAAACGCTATGGCAGGAGACCCAGGAGGACCCCACTGCTGACACAGAGACATAAAAAAGCAAGACTACAGTTTGCCAAAATGTACTTGAGTAAGCCAAAAGCCTTCTGGGAAAACGTCTTGTGGACAGATGAGACCAAGATAGAGCTTTTCGGTAAAGCACATCATTCTACTGTTTACCGAAAACGGAATGAGGCCTACAAAGAACAAAACACAGTACCTACGGTAAAATATGGTGGAGGTTCAATGATGTTTTGGGGTTGTTTTGCTGCCTCTGGCACTGGGTGCCTTGACTGTGTGCAAGGCATCATGAAATCTGAGGATTACCAAAGGATTTTGGGTCGCACTGTAGGACCCAGTGTCAGAAAGCTGGGTTTGCGTCCAAGATCCTGGGTCTTCCAGCAGGACAATGACCCCAAACATACGTCAAAAAGCACTCAGAAATGGATGGCAAAGAAGCGCTGGAGAGTTCTGAAGTGGCCAGCAATGAGCCCAGATCTAAATCCCATTGAACACCTGTGGAGAGATCTTAAAATTGCTGTTGGGAAAAGGTGTCCTTCCAATAAGAGAGACCTGGAGCTGTTTGCAAAGGAAGAGTGGTCCAAAATTCCGGGTGAGAGGTGTCAGAAGCTTATTGATGGTTATAGGAAGCGACTGATTTCAGTTATGTTTTCCAAAGGGTGTGCAACCAAATATTAAGTTAAGGGTGCCAATACTTTTGTCCAGCCCATTTTTGGGGTTTTGTGTGACATTATGTCATATTTGCTTTTCTGCCTCTGTTTTATATTTGTTCCAATACATACAAAGGGAATAAACATGTGTATAGCAAAACATGTGTTAATGCAATACCTTTTTTGTGTGAAATACTTGATTTTCAGGAAAAATATCAAGGGTGCCAACAATTTCGGCCATGACTGTATGCCCAGTTTAAGTCAGTGCAGCAGAGTATCCAGGAGGTTACAAACTCAATTGAATTCTGGCACAATCAATAGGTATTTTGGTGCACTTAAACAGATATACTGTATATGCTGTTAAACAAAAAAAGGTATTTTAAAAAGACCAAAATTAAGCAAAAAAAAAGTTCATGGTTAGGGTTTACATACACTTCAAGTCACTGCATTGTAGTAGTTACTCTATCCATCTCTATAGCAGATAATCCAAATTAATATTTTTCTTATTTTATTAAATACAGATATTTAAGTAAATATAAAAGAGCAAGCATGTAAAAATACAAAAGTCACATCCAAAATAACTTTAAAGTTAACAATTCAAAAAGAGTTTAAAAACATAAGCTCACTAAAATAAATAAATACTCTTACTTTACATCACATTGTACAGAAATGCAGAGGTTTACAGGTTGCATTCAGAGATATAAGGACAAAATAAAAAGTGTGTATTGCATTCAGAATGATAAAAAAGACATACTAAAAAAATCATGCATTGTATCCAGAATGATAAAGAAGACATACTAAAAAAACCCCGCAATTTTATTGAGAATTACAAAGAAGACATACTAAAGACACGTATTGCATCTATGGAGCTGTTTCACAAAATTAGTCAATGTTTTTGTTACAGGGAGACACTTAGGTCTTCCTGTTTCTGTAATCACTTCATTAACACTTTCATTATTAAGCATGTGTAAAGTGGCAGGCAATGTGTGAAATTAGTAGGCACCAAGCAATACAAGTGAGATTTCCACATAGAAGTAATTATCCAGCTTCCCACAGACACTGTGAGCCTAACTGCAGAGAAGCCACTGTGATGGATGTAGGAGCTAAGATGAACACCACTAACAATTTCCATTAAATCCATTATGCTTCAGCTTCATTTACCAAAATACATGTATTTGATAACAAGATCAAGTGCAAATGTGATTTTACAGCTGCAATATATTGTTTTTATGACCAGAAACCATATGTATAGTCAAACTACATATTTAAGATATTTCAAAGATTACAAAATCACTTGTGTATCTCAAGCCAGGCATGCAGATACAATGTAGCAATATCTGAAATACTAAATACAGTTGAGTATTGAAAACTTGGTTGCGTATGCAATGACAATTAGATCAGATTTGGCACCTTGTTTGGTTTGAAAATTTGAGAAACTCTTTTGTGCAATCTAACAGTGCACTCACACTGACTGTCCCAGGCACGTTTCAGCCCCTTGAGGCAGTTAGTTTGTGCTCCAAACCGTGTCCAGGATTGGTTCTGGGACTGCGACTGGGATCACTTGATCAAAACGTTTGACACAGTTCCCACACACGGCTAATGTGTAAGGTAATGTGTTAGGAATGGACTGGCCAGCAATGGTGGGACTCACCTGCCTTTTGATCTGCAGTACCAGGGCTGGCCAGCGGGTGCTCCCAGCAATCAGAGACTCAACCTTTCAGCCAGCTAACACCTGGAACAGATGATACTGGTGTATTTAAGGGATGGCCAGACTTGCAGACTCTGCCTTGGTGTTGTGTTTGTCCTGGGCCCTGTATCTGTCCTGCATCCTGTTTCTGTTCCTTTGCTGACTTCTCCTGCTCTGATCCTGGCTTGTGACCCTGACCATCCCTCTGTCTGACCCTCTGTACTACGCTGCTTGCTACCTGTTCTGATCCCTGGCTTGTGACCCGGACCATCCCTCTGCCTGACCCTCTGTACTATGCTGCTTGCTACCTGCTGAACCTGGCCTGTGACCCCGACCATTCTCCGCTTGCTCCCCCTGTACCTACCTGCCCAATTGATATTGACCCGGCCTGCCTGACGACGCTTGCTTGTATATACTGTTATCTGTGGGTGGTTTGGTTTGGTTTGTTTGCACCGTATTATGTTTTAGTATTGCACTGCGTTTATGTTTGTACTGTTAGTGTTAATAAATTATATTGTTTATAACATATCTGAGGTCTGCGTTTCCCTGCTTCAGTCACACACCTCTGGTCATACCTGGGAGCCCTGACATTACACCAAGGCCAATCCTGACCAGAAGTGGCTGCACAGGGAAGCCATCTTGGCTTGTTGATGGGAAGGATGGATCTTGATGAGGTTGAATATTTATATCTGCTAGTGTTTGATGACAGGGAGTATGCTTATCAAACTCTGAAGGAGTATACCCGGGATGAATTGCTAGAATGTATACGGCTCGCTCATGTTCTAGTAGATCAGGGCACAGTATTCTCTGAGGTGCAGCCATTGATTGAGGTTTGTGCAGAGTTGGTTTCATCTGGTTCCCCCGAATGCAGGGATGAATTTTTGCCACCATTTAGTGCAGACCAGGTAGAGTCCCTGGTGTGGTTATTAGAGGATGATGTGGGTTACTTTCTGGAGCGTTATTCCACATGTTCACCACAGACACTGAGAGATTGTATAAACGCAGTGCAGTCATTGACCAGACAGACTTTGTGTAAGCTCAGCTTTGTTCAACCCCTACTGCAGACATGGACAGATTTGTTGCACCCAGCCTCAGTCAGCTTACAAAAACCCAGTCCTGCTTCTAACTCTACTCCTGTATTCCCACCAGCTCCTCCAGTTACAGCCCAGTATACTTGGCTATCTACCGCATGTCAGTACCCTGTTCCCACTCGCTGCACCTATCCTGCCTTTAACCCTGTAAAAAAGCCCTCTGTAGCAACTGCTCCCTCTCCTGTTCCATCCTCCAGTTCTTCTCTGTCTCCAGCTGCTCCATTCGTTTGCAGACCTGCGTTTACTTGCAGTGCTCCAGTAGTTAAAACCAGAAAAAAGCGAAAATTCTTTCCAACCAATACCATCCTGCCAGTATCCAAACCGGTGAGCCTGCCTTCCGTGGTTCAGACTGATGCCTGTACGCAGCCTGATGCCTCTACTCGGCCTGAAGCCTCTACGCGGCCTGAAGCCTCTACTCGGCCTGAAGCCTCTACTCGGCCTGAAGCCTCTACTCGGCCTGATGCCTCTACTCGGCCTGATGCCTCTACTCGGCCTGAAGCCTCTACGCGGCCTGAAGCCTCTCCTCAGCCTGAAGCCTCTACTCGGCCTGAAGCCTCTACTCGGCCTGATGCCTGTACTCGGCCTGATGCCTGTACTCGGCCTGATGCCTCTCTTCAGCCTGAAGCCTCTACTCGGCCTGATGCCTCTACTCGGCCTGATGCCTCTACTCGGCCTGATGCCTCTACTCGGCCTGAAGCCTCTACGCGGCCTGAAGCCTCTCCTCAGCCTGAAGCCTCTACTCGGCCTGAAGCCTCTACTCGGCCTGATGCCTGTACTCGGCCTGATGCCTGTACTCGGCCTGATGCCTCTCTTCAGCCTGAAGCCTCTACTCGGCCTGAAGCCTCTACTCGGCCTGAAGCCTCTACTCGGCCTAATGCCTCTACCCAGCATGATGAACTGATCCAGCCTGACGATCCTATTAGGCCAGTTGACTCGATGCCCGCTGTTGATCCAGATGATCCGGTACCTGATCCGGTGCCCGCTGTCGTGCCAATTGACTCAGAGCCCGCTGTCGTACCTGGTGACTCGGTGCCCACTGCCTTGCCAGATGACGCGGTGCCCGCTGGCAAGCCAAATGACCTGATGCCTGGTGACCTAGTGTCCGCTGTCATACCTGATGACCCGATGCCCGCTGTCGAGCCAGACAATCCGGTACCTGATGACCCGGTGCCCACTGTCGTGCCTGTTGACTCGGAGACCACTGCCTTGCCAGATGACGTGGTGCCCGCTGTCGAGCCAAATGACCTGATGCCTGGTGACCCGATGCCCGCTGTCCAGCCAGACGATTCAATGTCTGCCCCGGTGCCCGCGGTCATGCCAGTTGACTCGGAGCCCACTGCCTTGCCAGATGATGCGGTGCTCGCTGTCGAGCCAAATGACTTGATGCCTGGTGACCCGATGCCCGCTGTCCAGTCAGACGATCCAATGTCTAACCCAGTGCCCGCGGTCATACCAGTTGACTCGGAGCCCACTGCCTTGCCAGATGACGCGGTGCCCGCGGTCGAGCCAAATGACCTGATGCCTGGTGACCCGATGCCCGCTGTCCAGCCAGACGATTCAATGTCTGCCCCGGTGCCCGCGGTCATGCCAGTTGACTCGGAGCCCACTGCCTTGCCAGATGACGCGGTGCCCGCTGTCGAGCCAAATGACCTGATGCCTGGTGACCCGATGCCCGCTGTCCAGCCAGACCATCCAATGTCTGACCCAGTGCCTGCGGTCATACCAGTTGACTCGGAGCCCACTGTCGTGCCTGGTGTCTCGGTGCCCGCCGCTCCGCCTGGGGGCCCGAGACCTGTTGCTCCGCTTGGGGGTCCAGCGCCCGCCGCTCCGCCTGGGGATCCGGCGCCCGCCGCCCCGCCTGGGGGCCTGAGACCTGTCGCTCCGCCTGAGGGCCCGAGACCTGTCGCTCCGCCTGGGGGTCCGGCACCTGCCACTCCGCTTGAGGGCCCGAGACCTGTCGCTCCTCCTGGGGGTCCGGCGCCCGCCGCTCCGCCTGAGGGCCCGAGACCTGTCGCTCCACCTGGGGGTCCGGCGCCCGCCGCTCCGCCTGAGGGCCCGAGACCTGTCGCTCCATCTGGGGGTCCGGCGCCCGCCGCTCCGCCTGAGGGCCCGAGACCTGTCGCTCCTCCTGGGGGTCCGGCGCCCGCCGCTCCGCCTGAGGGCCCGAGACCTGTCGCTCCGCCTGGGGGTCCGGCGCCCGCCGCTCCGCCTGAGGGCCCGAGACCTGTCGCTCCGCCTGGGGGTCCGGCGCCCGCCGCTCCGCCTGAGGGCCCGAGACCTGTCGCTCCACCTGGGGGTCCGGCGCCCGCCGCTCCGCCTGAGGGCCCGAGACCTGTCGCTCCTCCTGGGGGTCCGGCGCCCGCCGCTCCGCCTGAGGGCCCGAGACCTGTCGCTCCGCCTGGGGGTCCGGCGCCCGCCGCTCCGCCTGAGGGCCCGAGACCTGTCGCTCCATCTGGGGGTCCGGCGCCCGCCGCTACGCCTGGGGGCCCGAGACCTGTCGCTCCATCTGGGGGTCCGGCGCCCGCCGCTCCGCCTGGGGGCACGATGCCTGTCGCCCCGCCTGGGGGCCCGGTGCCTGTCGCCCCGCCCGGGGGCCCGGTGCCTGTCGCCCCGCCTGGGGGCCCGGTGCCTGTCGCCCCGCCCGGGGGCCCGGTGCCTGTCGCCCCGCCCGGGGGCCCGGTGCCTGCCGCCCCGCCCGGGGGCCCGGTGCCTGCCGCCCCGCCCGGGGGCCCGGTGCCTGCCGCTCCGCCCGGGGGCCCGGTGCCTGCCGCTCCGCCCGGGGGCCCGGTGCCTGCCGCCCCGCCCGGGGGCCCGGTGCCTGCCGCCCCGCCCGGGGGCCCGGTGCCTGCCGCTCCGCCCGGGGGCCCGGTGCCTGTAGCCCCGCCCGGGGGCCCGGTGCCTGTAGCCCCGCCCGGGGGCCCGGTGCCTGCTGATCCGCCCGGGGGCCCGGTGCCTGCTGATCCGCCCGGGGGCCCGGAGCCTGCTGCTCCGCCCGGGGGCCCGGTGCCTGCTGCTCCGCCCGGGGGCCCGGTGCCTGCTGCTCCGCCCGGGGGCCCGGTGCCTGCTGCTCCGCCTGGTGGCCCGCTGCCTGCTGCTTCGCCTGGTAATCCGATGTGCCCTTGCCCGGAGTCCTGCCCGATGTGCCTCTGCCCGGAATCCTGCCCGATGTGCCTCTGCCCGGAATCCTGCCCGATGTGCCTCTGCCTGGAGTCCTGCCCGATGTGCCTCTGCCTGGAGTCCTGCCCGATGTGCCTCTGCCTGGAGTCCTGCCTGATGTGCCTCTGCCCGGTGTGCCTCTGCCCGGAGTCCTGCCCGATGTGCCTCTGCCCGGAGTCCTGCCCGATGTGCCTCTGCTCGATGTGCCTCTGCCCGGAGTCCAGCCCGGTGTGCCGCTGCCCGGAGTCCTGCCCGGTGTGCCAGTCTTTGATATCCCGCCAGTTGCCAGACCCGGGCGGTGGAACATTTTGCCCAGCTAGGACTGTTTGGAGCGTCCTGAGGCCGCTCCTTGAGGGGGGGGTACTGTTAGGAATGGACTGGCCAGCAATGGTGGGACTCACCTGCCTTTTGATCTGCAGTACCAGGGCTGGCCAGCGGGTGCTCCCAGCAATCAGAGACTCAACCTTTCAGCCAGCTAACACCTGGAACAGATGATACTGGTGTATTTAAGGGATGGCCAGACTTGCAGACTCTGCCTTGGTGTTGTGTTTGTCCTGGGCCCTGTATCTGTCCTGCATCCTGTTTCTGTTCCTTTGCTGACTTCTCCTGCTCTGATCCTGGCTTGTGACCCTGACCATCCCTCTGTCTGACCCTCTGTACTACGCTGCTTGCTACCTGTTCTGATCCCTGGCTTGTGACCCGGACCATCCCTCTGCCTGACCCTCTGTACTATGCTGCTTGCTACCTGCTGAACCTGGCCTGTGACCCCGACCATTCTCCGCTTGCTCCCCCTGTACCTACCTGCCCAATTGATATTGACCCGGCCTGCCTGACGACGCTTGCTTGTATATACTGTTATCTGTGGGTGGTTTGGTTTGTTTGCACCGTATTATGTTTTAGTATTGCACTGCGTTTATGTTTGTACTGTTAGTGTTAATAAATTATATTGTTTATAACATATCTGAGGTCTGCGTTTCCCTGCTTCAGTCACACACCTCTGGTCATACCTGTGAGCCCTGACATAATGTCTACGGGCTTGGAAAAATCTGTATGTAAATGGATAGAAAACTGGCTAAAAGATCGTATTCAGAGAGTAGTGGTTAATGATTCATACTCTGAATGGTCTAGGGTCGTCAGTGGTGTACCCCAGGGTTCAGTGTTGGGACCCTTACTTTTTAATATATTTATAAACGATATAGGGTTTGAGATTAAAAATCCCATGTCAGTCTTTGCAGATGACACCAAGCTGTGCAGTGGAATAACGTCCTTACAAAGCTAATGGCCACTATTCAGTGCTCCTACTCCTTGACCTCTCTGCGGCCTTCGACACAGTCGACCACCCCCTCCTCCTCAAAAAACTACACTCCCTCGGCCTCAGAGATCCTGCTCTTTCCTGGCTCTCATCCTACTTGTCACAATGCTCTTTCAGCATTACCTATAATGCTACCACCTCCCCCTTACTCCCCCTCTCTGTTGGGGTCCCTCAAGGCTCTGTCCTCGGGCCTCTTCTCCATCTACACCTCCTCCCTTGGCCAACTCATACACTCTCACGGCTTCAACTACCACCTCTATGCTGATGACACACAAATCTATCTCTCAACTCCCCACCTCACCCCCTCGGTCTCCGCCCGAATCACACACCTACTGAGTGACATATCAGACTGGATTTCGCTCCACTTCCTTAAACTGAACCTCTCCAAAACCGAGTTTCTTGTCTTCCCCCCAGCCCGGACACCACTCCCCATTGACTTCTCCATCACATCCAACCCGCCCCGCAGACTAGAGTACTTGGTGTCATTCTGGACTCCAACCTATCCTTCCAGCCCCAAGTCCAATCTTTAACAAACTCATGCAGACTCCACCTCCGCAACATCGCCAAAATACGCACGTTCCTAACCCCAGAAACCACTAAACAGCTCATCCACTCCCTCATCATATCACGACTCGACTACTGCAACTCCCTCCTCACTGGCCTGCCTCGCCGCTGGTTATCCCCGCTTCAGTCGATCCTGAATACGGCTGCCAGACTCATTCACCTTTCCAACAGCTCCGTTTCTGCCACCCTCCTCTACCAATCCCTCCACTGGCTTCCGATTGCGCAATGCATCAAATTCAGAATCCTAACACTTACGTACAAAGCCGTCCACCATACTGCCCCGAACTACATCACTGACCTAATATCAAAGTACCGCCTAGCACGCATACTTCGCTCCTCACAAGAGGTTAGAGAGGGAGTGAAAATGGTAGAATGTTGCTAAAAGGGTGGGAAGAGTAGTGTGTGGAGCTGAGAGAAATAACAGAATGTCGTCGGCGAATGCTGCTAATTTATATTCCCGGCCGGCAGAGCAAATTCCTCTGATGTTGGGGTTCTTCCTGAGACAGCGTAAAAAGGGTTCCAACGTCAAAACGAATAGAATAGGGGAGCCTGGTGCCGTTGTGGATGGAGAAAGCATCCAACAGGGTGTTATTGACTCGAACTTGTGCGGAAGGTGAGGCGCATTGAGACATCACAAAGGTCATCATACGGGTGCCAAGACCCATGGTCTGGAAAACAGTTTCCATGTAATCCCATGCGACCCTGTTAAATGCTTTCTCTGCATCCAATGAGAGGAAGAAACCCTTTTGGTTTGAGGAGGTCAGGAGGTGGTGTAGATTAATGGCCTTGATAATATTGTCCCTAGCTTCCCGTCCAGGACTAAAGCCCACTTGGTCAGTCAAAATACTTGATGGGAGGAGAGGCAGCAGGCGGGAAACTATATTTTGTCAAAGATCTTGATGTCCACATTGAGGAGCGAGATTGGCCGATAATGTGCTGCTTGAGTAGTGTCTTTGCCTAATTTGGGTATAACGGCTATGTGGGCTGTAGAAAGAGGAACAGAGGGTGTCATAGAATTAAAGGTGCTCAGAAAGGGAGAAGAGAGGATGTCAGAAAATGTCTTATAATCAGTGGTGGTGAGACCATCAGGTCCAGGGCTGTTACCAGGCTTGAGATGTTGGAGCGAAAGATCCCATTCTTTTAGTGATACAGGGCGATCTAGTTTTTCAGTGATAGAGGGAGCGATGGATTTAGGACAGTGTTTAGCCAAAAACCGACCTAATATCCAAATACCACCCAAAACGCACTCTCCGCTCATCAAAAGACCTCCTTCTCTCTAGTTCCCTGGTCTCCTCCTCCCATGCCCGCCTCCAGTACTTCTCCAGGGTGTCACCCATCCTCTGGAACTCCCTGCCCCAACCCATCAGATTATCACCTACTCTCCTCTCCTTTAGGTGCACCCTGAAAACCCATCTCTTCAGGGAAGCCTACCCCACCCAAAGGCACTCCTTTGCCTTTAAGAGGGGTGGCTCCCTCAGGTCCACCTGCCCTTGATCTATCCATTAAATGCATGTGCCTCTACTATGGGGACTCATAAATTTTAGAGTTAGGACCACAGATGATCAGGGTGCCGTGTCGTGGCTCTGTGGCTTACGTATGTATTTGCAAATGTGTGCTAACTAAACCCCTGTTATAAACGCATACTGTTAGACAGGTTAATTTGGTTGTTAGCAAGCTGGCTGGCAAGTTGTCCAAGAACATTGTTCTCTCCCCCTTTTTTTCACTATGTGATGCCTGTTTATGTGTCCTTGCTTCATAAGCCAGTTATAGACTTGGGCGGGTGGCCACTTTTATGCATGTTTGAGTTTTTGGTACGTGGGTGCACTAGGGCCCTGGTTGCCATTGTGCTACATGCTGGGGTCCAGTGCACTCCTTTGCCTTTAAGAGGGGTGGCTCCCTCAGGTCCACCTGCCCTTGATCTATCCATTAAATGCATGTGCCTCTACTATGGGGACTCATAAATTTTAGAGTTAGGACCACAGATGATCAGGGTGCCGTGTCGTGGCTCTGTGGCTTACGTATGTATTTGCAAATGTGTGCTAACTAAACCCCTGTTATAAACGCATACTGTTAGACAGGTTAATTTGGTTGTTAGCAAGCTGGCTGGCAAGTTGTCCAAGAACATTGTTCTCTCCCCCTTTTTTTCACTATGTGATGCCTGTTTATGTGTCCTTGCTTCATAAGCCAGTTATAGACTTGGGCGGGTGGCCACTTTTATGCAAGCCTACCCCACCCCCTGCTAACTTGCCGACCTCCTCCACTCTTCCTACCACTCCATCCCCCACAGCTATCTCCTCCTGTGCCCCTATCCCCTCCCTCCTAGATTGTAAGCTCGAAAGAGCAGGGCCCTCGATCCCCTCATGTTTTGCATTGTATTGGTATTGCTCTGTCACATGTTCTGTCCCCCTTTGTAATGTACAGCGCTGAGCGAACTATTGGCGCTTTATAAATACTGTATAATAATAATAATAATGTCTCCAACTTACAAGCCGACCTCAATGCCTGTTTAATTGGGCAACTATGTGGCAAATGAGGTTTAATGTTGATAAATGTAAAGTTATGCACTTGGGGGCTAAGAATATGCATGCATCATACATACTAGGGGAAGTACAACTGGGGAAATCAATGGTGGAGAAGGATCTGGGTGTTCTGGTAGATCACAAGCTTAATAATGGCATGCAATGCCAAGCTGCTTTTTCTAAAGCAAGCAAAATCCTCTCTTGTAATAAAAGAGGTATAGACTCCAGAGAGAGAGATATAATTTTCCCCCTGTACAAATCATTAGTAATACCTCATCTGGAATATGCAGTTCAGTTTTGGGGACCAATTCACAAAAAGAACATTGGGAAACTAGAGAAAGTACAGAGAAGGGCAACTAAACTGATACGAGGCATGGAAGAGATCAGCTATGAGGAAAGATTAGAAGAACTGAATGTATTCTTTCTTGAGAAGAGGAGATTAAGGAGGTATATGATCAACATGTATAAATACATAAGTGGTTCATATAGTGAACTCGGTGTAGAGCTATTCACCCTGAGGTCATCACAGAGGACAAGGTGGTTCTCTTTACGTCTGGAGGAAACTAAATTTAATCTCCAAACATGGAAAGGTTTCTTCACAGTGAGAGCTGTGAAAATGTGGAATAAACTCCCTCAAGAGTTGGTTCTGGCCAGCTCATTGGATTGCTTCAAAAAAGGCCTGGACTGTTTCTTAGATACACAGAATATAACTGGATACTAACAACATTTATAGGTAAAGTTGATCCAGGGAATATCCGATTGCCTCTCGGGGGATCAGGAAGGAATTTTTTTCCCAGCAGGAGCAAATTGGATCATGCTTTGCTGGGTTTTTTTGCCTTCCTCTGGATCAACTGTGGGTATAGGATTATAACTTTTTTTTTCTCTATGGTTGAACTTGATGGACTTTTGTCTTTTTTCAGCCAGACTAACTATGTAAAGAGGGGGTTCCAGGCACGGTTCACTTGTGGTCCAGGGGAACCAAGCAAAAGCACAGAAGTCTCCATGGATGACAACAAACTTAAGCATGGACCACTGGTGAGGTTAACAGAGCAGTGTGCCTGGGAACACTAGTAAGCGTACTTGGGAATATTTCCTTATAGTCCAGTGTGAGTGCAGGCCAGCAGGGGAGTACCAAACTTGGACACAGTCCAGTTTACCAGGCCTCAGTGTGAGTGCACCCTAAGCCCCCATTCATACTTGAGCATTTTTATGCCTGTTAACCCAACGCAGAATTCTATTCTCCAAAAAATACACAAGCCTTTTTTTGAGAGTGGGGGGACTTGTGATTGTGCAGATGGTTGTCTCAGAATTTACCAGTCCTGTCCGACTTCATCTTGGACACCAAGCTGCCTTTATGGCCATCAACAAGTTTCTTCTAGACAGAGGTCCACTCACACATTCCCTGTCTGATGCCTAACATTTGTAACATGTGACATTTTACATTTGATATACTGGCAGAAGTTTCAGTGCGGAGCACCACTAACATGGATACACATCGTGCAGTGTTTATTTCAGTGCAGAGCACATGTACAGTACACATCTTTTAGTCATTTTTCCTCCTGACTCTCCTCCTTGGGAGCACCACAGAAGTGGGGCTATTTCCCTGTATGTATACTAGGTCTACCGCCATAGGCTATCGAACGCCTAGTCACTGGACCCACAGCTAAGGGTCAGGGGGACAAGGTGCTTTCATTAGTATACCACTCTTTTCTCAATGTCCCTTATATAGCTTTGTCCACCTGGACACACTACTTGATGACTCTTATTCCCAGGCATCCACTATTACTCACATAAGAGGACTCTGTCTAGGCTTACCAGGCCATGTTCACCCCACTACAGGACCTGCTAGAGGACCAGGAAGGTTAGGAACAGACAGGGTGACCCCAGCTAATCCTCACATAATCTGTGCCACCTTACTTGGGAATTCAGCCACCTTACTTAGGAATTCAGCTCAGTGTAGGTCTACATCTTGGTAGCTCTGAGGTGTCAGGTTCCCATGCTCCGGACTGACTAGTCCCCACCCACAGCTGGCATCCATATGGACACTAACTTCACCTATTGCATTACCACAGGAAGAGTTTCTCTAAAAAGGGGGTTAATACCCGATTATAACTTTCTCTTTACCATGCCATAAAGGAAACAGAGCCATCACAAGGAATATACTCTGCCTCAGGTGTGAACGCAGGATAAAGATGAGCATATGTAGTGTGAGAGTTTGCTGTAAATTGGTATTCCATTTTGTGAGCCTCCTTTTAACCCCAGGAAACAAATTTCCTAGTCTTCGTAGGGTTCTTACTCCAAGCAGACTCTGTTTCATGTGTTGAAAGGACAACAAGAAAACAGAAGGCACCACCATCTAAGTGTATTAATTTATTAAAACCAGTAGAGAAATAATATACTTACATTTAGATGGTGGCGCCTTCTTACTTTAGTTCCCGAGTTTTACCCCCTTCTTCTCTCTATTGAGACTTTATTTTTTCTTTTACTTGTTTGATGTGTTATGTGCGGAGGAAGAGACTGGTGTTGGGTGGGGACATAGCATAATTCAGTACAAGCTACAAGGCAGAGACTGCTGCTTTACTGATGAAAGTGCTTGGGGTGGTTTCTTTTTTTTTAAATGAAAGAAGCATTCTTTTTTTGTTTTTTTTTTTTATAAATACCTTCTTTTTGAAGAGCTCTCCAGGAAAGCATTACACTGTTTGAGGTTACAATGGTAACAATGTTACAATACTGTACTGTACTCTATTCTCTGCACTGATGATAGCTATGAATAGTATGTACAATAATAAAAAGAAAGGCTTTGTAATTGCAATACACTTCTTTAGCTTTTCTTTTGTAAACTATTTAGCATGTTTCACAGAGCTTTCTTGATTTTTATTTTTGAGTGAAGACAAAAGCAAGCAGCATTCTACTTTAGCAATAATGTATGTAAATGCTAGCAAACTTTTCTTGTTTGCTCTGTTTTGGTCTGTTACATGTATCATTAAAAGCCATTTTGTTATATTTGTTTTATAAGTAGAATGCATATTACTAGGAGAATCACCAAGTGAAAACAAAGTATGCGGTAAACATGTCTAAACTGCAATATATTAGATTTGTGTTAGATTTACAGTAGATACATTTGAAGACTACTGACCACTGTGCTTATTCTTCTGGAAAATTGATTTTACAGGCAGCTGTATCTGCTGAGTTCGTTACTTGGCAGCTAAGCTCACACTCCTTTGCAATTTTGAATCTCAAAATATATTATAATAGCAGTTGAAACTCACATTACCAGTATCCGTGTCTGCTGTTCTTATTAGATGGCAGTGAAGATCACACTTAAGCAGTAATGAATCTGAGAAAAGTACTGCAGTAATGGATGAGTCTGACCAGCATACTGTACCTGTGCTTTACTATTTTCTCATTAGTCTGACAGGCTGTTTTTGTGCTTATCCTTAATTGTTAGTAGACATGTGCAAGCCAGAAATTTTAGTTTCGGATGCACTCTTTCATTGAACAATTTTGTTTTGACATATTTGTTATGGTGACCTGGCTCATTTTCGGAATTTTGTTCTTCGGCATTCATTGGTCTGTGTGGACTCAAAAAAATTTAGCATATTTTTTGGAAGATTGCTATATATTCAATATATTATCTAATTAGAGGGATTCAAATCAGAAGGATTCAATAATTTCTGACGCTAGTCCAACCCAGCAAGAGAAATAACATGAGCTGATTGGACAATATTGACTGGTGCCATGTGCGTCCAATTAATGAATGAAAATAAATTTTGATCCACTTGTTATCTGAATCCAAATTATCGAACAAATTAAAAAATGTAATCAATTTCCCCATGGGTCCGAAATGCTATTGCGTCATGTGATGCCATCCGAATGAAAAAAAATGCATTCATTAATTTCCTTACAACTTTTTTTTTTATTCATTGACATTCATTAGTATGTCCATTTGGAAATCTGTATACATCTGAAGCTCTGAAAATGAAATTTTAGTCCGAAAATTGAATCGTAACAAAACTAAATGTACATACCTACATGTTAGCTTGTTTTACTTTTGTAGTGATGTATTGCAATATAAATATACTAAAGAAACCCTGTAATCAGACTTCATTTTAACAACAATCTTACTATATCATATGTGCAGTTAACATATTTAATGTATGTTATAAACCTGCAAAAGACTCCTTTGTGTAGACATGTAGACTAGGTGCTGACATCTTGGATGCGATGGCAGTAGCCTCAGCAGACTCATAGCTCTTAATCAAATTACACTTTATACCAGCCTTTCTCAACATTTTTATCATGGAGGAACCCTTGAAATAGCTTTCAGATCTCATTTCCTCTACTAAAAATATTATATCTGCAGCTCTTGGTATAAAAAAATAGTTGTGGAGTGTTAAATAAAATAATATAGAATGGAGTATACTTAAGAATGGCCAGAGGAGAAACACAAATACTAAAAAAAAACCCTCATACTGGTGGTCAATTTAGAGGTGACCCCTTACATTGCTGATATTTGTGCACATCACTGTGGGCAGGAAATCATTCCTCCACTGTTCTCTCAAGGAACCTCTAGCATCCTCTGGGGGAACCCCTAATATCCTCTGGAGGAACCCCAAGGTTTCAGGAAACCCTGGTTGAGAAAAAAATGCTCTATATTATCTCTATTTACTTCTCCACCCTACAGCTACACTCCAAGAAGAAGGAAGAGCTGTGGTGTGACAGGAAGGAGGGGAGACTGTGGCGGTGATAAGGAACTGACTCTTCCTGAAGTGGTCAATATCCCTAAAATGTTCAAAGGCACATTCGAAGTGAATTAAAAATTAATTTCTGAAAAGGAAAAATCTTGCAAGCAAGCATTTACAATACTTTATTTTTTTCTGAGTATATGCTTTTTTAAAATTCGTAACATGGTCTCCTAATAATTTCATGTCGTCTGGACTTCTCCTTAAATACCTACAATGCATTACATGGCAGATGAGGCCCTCTTTGCATATAATAGTTAGCCAGTAGTGGTTAGTCTCACCCAACTAGACTTGATGTTGAATGTAAACAGAACAAGTCCAGTTGAATGTGAATAGTTATTACTAGCTATACTATGACCTGAATAAATGAGGAACTTCACAGTCAAAATGGTAAATAAAACTGATTGGTGCTGACTTGGTGCAAATCACCAACTGTATAAACAAGAAATGTAATTGGATCTTTGTAAACAGACTGTGGGGACTGTTGGGACTATGAGAGTGTATAGGAGTACATGAACAACTTTCTCTGCCTCTACTTCACCTTTAAAGTTGGCCAAATAATTACAGCAGGCTGAACAAAAAAATGAACACATACTGAATCTTCCACTATGGGCATTGTATTTTGGCTGCCGGCCCCGTCAGCTGTCCAAAAAACATGAATAGTTGACAATTTTCCACTCAGCTCTTTCAATTTTTTCATCAAGGGATGTTTGGTAAGAGGAGGCCAACAATGCCATATCGGCTTGTTAATCAGGAAATGCAAACAACGCATAGCTATCTTTATAGTTAACCTTTTCAAATCAAACTTACTAATAGAAAAATAAAAGCATCTCTAACTCCAGAAACAAAACTGCTGCAGCTTACAAGGTCTTAGATGTGGTAGCTTTATTATTTTTTTTAGGCTTTTAAACCTTAATTTCTATTTATGACAGGCATTTATATAGCGCCAACAATTTCACTTGCATATGTACATATCTTAGGGAAAATTTATCTACCAACATGTCTTTGGAGTGTGGTAGGAAATCCAAACATGCAAACTCCGTGCACATACTGCATGACATACTGTACTAATAGCTAAGCCTCATAACCCTTAGATAAACACTTTCTGTCCCTTCATGCCTACACTCGTTTATCCACCGTATCTATACAGGCAGCCATGGTCATCACACAAGCTAGATTTCAACATGCCAGCTTTTGCTAGACTATATTACAAGGTTGTTGATGTGATTAATAATTTACAAAATAAATTTAGCATTGCTGCTGCTTTCTTTTCAGCTCACAGGAAGTAACATACATACTGCATTTCTGGCACGATCAACAGGTGTTTTCTGTACTTGCTGAAAATTTTCTTAGCCTGAAAAAAGGGAAAATGAATGCAGCCACCACATCTGACAGGAAACCTGCAATATATGAAACGTTTGTTTTTTGGATTTAGACATGCTCTAATAAAACAGATATTATTTTTTTGTGAAAAGTGCATGTCAAATTAAACAGCACACCTAGAGATATAAGCATTTATATATAAAGCCAATCTCTCCTGTAAAAGTCAAGCTTGACTCCACCCCTCCCTTTTTAAAGTAGGTTACTATCTGTCCCCATTGGTAAGGGACAGCCTCCATTTGAGAGGTCTGTCCCTGGCCTCTCAGCAGTGTCACGTTAATATTGTATTGCACAGATGTCTAATCTCTGCACAGGTTCCATCCCAATATATGGTGGGCAGCTGGCTTTTGAATTGCACAGCAGCCAACCCAACAATGGCACTGTGCAGGCACCAACCCAATAATGTTGGGCATGTACATATGGCTCTAGTGAAAACATACTGGTTAAAGTACCTGTGCAGTGCACTTTAAGGCTATGTTCACACTCATGCGGTGTGGTACATCGTATGTGATTCGCACAGGAACCGCACCGCATTCCTGTGCATATCACATGCGAATTGTGTGCGGTGCAATTTGAGCCATACATTATGTATGGCTAAAATCTCACCATATCTGCACCAAAAAGGCGCAGGACCCTTTTTTGGGTCCGCACTAGAATCAGATTGTGTGGGTATTCACACCTATGCGATCCGATTCTGCACATCACACCGCGTTTTGTGGACCGATTTCAGGGTGTTTTTAACTTAACATGCACACCCGCAGCGGTTCGCATGAACAGGGTGCGATTTTGATGCGGTGCGGAATTTTCACAGAAAACGCTGCAAATTCCAGACAGCATCAGTGTGAACCCAGGCTAAAGCTTTTGTTACATTTTTTTGCCTAGATACATTAACAACACATGGACCTACAAATTTACAGTCTACTTATTTTCTGTTGATGGCGGTGGAGAACATGCAGTCCTGCTATTTAGATCCAGGTTCCTCAAGATCCTCAAGGCACTCCATCAGTCTGTTTCTGTATATTTCCTGTAAATTAACCTATGCAGTGGCCATTTATTACAAACTGCATACAGCAGTGTGGGCTAGTTGGATATCATCAGTGCAGCGTATGGAAACCATGGCTTCTAGGCTTTACATAATACACATAAGCATGGGTTACATCTGAGTATTATATTGCTAGGAACATCTAGCAAGCACAATGAGAATGAGTCAAGAGTAAGTCACAAACTTTAACACAAATACATGCAAACTAGTGGGGCGGATCCCGTATGAAAACTGGGAAGAATAAGAGGAAGACGTCAGCCTAGATGGAGATACAAAGAAGTGTCGCCAAGGTCATATGTTTATAGGTAGTGAAGTGGGGGAGGTTCATAGGTAGGGGGGTTATTTTGGAGAATGCGCGGGGGTCAAGTGACCTGAGGTATGTTAGATCTCTTTATGACTCTTGACCAATCATAGCCATATCGGTCCCTACCAACTAGGAACACTAAACCTTGTAAAGGGGGCGTAGTGTAAGGGATCGATTGAAGATGAGTAGTTGGTGGAGTAGACCGTGAGAGAGAAAAGAGAGTTAAGAGAGAAAGAAAAAAGAAAAGGGGGGTGGGGGGAAAAGGGGGGTGGGGGGATAAGGGGGATTGGAATGATTGGATGCAGGGAGAGTATCGGGAGGTGGTGACATATGTCTCTAACTCCTCACCCCGGGCAAAAAGGGGACACACAATCCCCCCATTCCTATACTGTTAAGAGTCATGAGGTAAAAGGGGCCTAGTCGGTTAGACCTCTTCCATCCGAGCAGATCTTCTGATGTCGCAAGCCTTATAATACGGGTAAATGAAAGGAGTTCCACATATGCTTGACAGTGCGGGAATTAGGAGGGGGGGTGTTAGCCAAAAGAGTGAACTCTGCGGTTGTCTGGAAGTGTGACCAGCATGCCCATTTAGCCGTGAATTTGGCAGGGGAGTCATGGGCTATATAGATAAGTTCTTTCATCTCAGCCAGTCTGTGGATGCGTGAGCCATTCTCTGATGGTCGGAGGTTGTTTGGAGCCCCAGTGAGTCAGAAGACACTGTTTCGCTGCATTAACCATATGCATGGCCAGGGATTTGAAGTAGATCGATTGGGGTAGGGAAGAATGGTGCAGTAGGAACTGGGCGGGCGTGAAATCTAGAGTGTAGGTAGTTATTATTCGATGGACCTCAGACCAATACCATTGGATTCGGGGGCATGACCACAAGACATGTAGAACAGTCCCTAAGTCACTCCCACATCTCCAGCAGGTGTCTGGGATATCTGGATGAAATTTGTGAAGGAGAACTGGGGTGCGGTACCATCGCGATTGAACCTTGTATCTGTTTTCTTGAGTGGACACGTTTACCGAATCCTTTCAAGTATGTTCAAGTGTTTACGTTCCCAATCGTCTTGGGTGAAGGAAGTGGAGAGATCTCTCTCCCATGCTGCGCAGGCTGTGCCACTGTTAGAGGGGTGACCAGAGAGCAGCTGAGAGCGGATGGTGGACATTAAATGGCTCTGTGGAGACGTTTTAGAACACAGTTTCTCAAACGAGGTAAGAGGTCTGTACACAGTTCGGTTTCTATCAAGAGAGCATAAGTAATGAGATAGAAGTAGATATGACCACGGGGGAATGGGAGTTGTTCATGAATTAGAGGAGAGTTGCTCCCTTGAAAGGAGTTTGCTTCTACTAAAGAATTGTTGAGCTAGGATCTGCTTAGAAGGCCAATGATCTTAAAAGGAATTGCGGGTGTAAACCTGGTGGGAAGTCGGTGTTTTGCCGTATTGGAGTGAGTGGGCCTGGAACTGATGAGAAGGATTTGGAGAATTTGCAAATGGTGCTGAAAGTACGAAGAGCGGGATAAATTAGGGGGTGGGATTTTGCCTCAGGAGGTATGTGACGGGCATGTAGCCAAGGCACAGATGCTAGGGGCGTGGATAGAAAAGAAGCTTCAAGAGTAACCCAGTCTTTGATGGTATCGTGGGTGTTCCAATCTACTATCCTAGAGAGGTGGCATGCGTGGAGGTAGTTCTGGAGATCAGGTAGACCTATTCCCCCTTTGTTTGGGAGGAGCCAATCTCGCATAGCTGATTCTTGGTCTGCGGTTGTTCCAAAGAAAGGCGGAACAGAGATTCCTGTAGTAGAGTAGGAAAGCTCGAGGAAGGTGAATGGGTATAATCTGTAGTAGGTAGAGGATTTGCGGTAGGGCATTCATTTTGAAAATGGCTGCTCTACCGAACCATGAAAAAATAGGTTTATTCCATTGCTTAAAATCGGATGATAACTCTCGCAGGATGGGCAGGTAACTCTTGCAGTATAGATCACGTAGATGTGTGGGAAATTGGATGCCTAGATAGGTGCTAGCATCTTGTTTCCATAAAAGAAAAGGAAAATTCTGCTGACATCGAGCCACGTCTTGAGAAGGGAAGGTTACATTAAGAGTGTAAGATTTTGAGAAGTTAGAGAGGGAGTGAAAATGGTAGAATGTTGCTAGAAGGGTGGGAAGAGTAGTGTGTGGAGCTGAGAGAAATAACAGAATGTCATCGGCGAATGCTGCTAATTTATATTCCCGGCCGGCAGAGCAAATTCCTCTGATGTTGGGGTTCTTCCTGAGACAGCATAAAAAGGGTTCCAACGTCAGAACGAATAGAATAGGGGAGCCTGGTGCCGTTGTGGATGGAGAAAGCATCCAACAGGGTGTTATTGACTCGAACTTGTGCGGAAGGTGAGGCGTATTGAGACATTATAAAGGAGGTCATCATACGGGTGCCAAGACCCATGGTCTGGAAAACAGTTTCCATGTAATCCCATGCGACCCTGTCAAACGCTTTCTCTGCATTTAATGAGAGGAAGAAACCCTTTTGGTTTGAGGAGGTCAGGAGGTGGTGTAGATTAATGGCCTTGATAATATTGTCCCTAGCTTCCCGTCCAGGACTAAAGCCCACTTGGTCAGTCAAAATACTTTATGGGAGGAGAGGCAGCAGGCGGGAAGCTATATTTTGTCAAAGATCTTGATGTCCATCCTCTGGAACTCCCTACCCCAATCCATCAGACTATCACCCACTCTCCTCTCCTTTAGGCGCACCCTAAAAACCCACCTCTTCAGGGAAGCCTACCCCACCCTCTGCTAACTGCCGATCTCCTCCACTCTTCCTACCACTCCATCTCCCACAGCTTTTCCTCCCGTACCACTATCCCCTCCCTCCTAGATTGCAAGCTCCAAAGAGCAGGGCCCTCGAACCCCTCGTGTTTCGCACTGTATTGTTACTGTACTGTCTCATGTATTGTCCCCCATTGTAATGTACAGCGCTGAGCGAACTATTAGTGCTATATAAATACTGTATAATAATAAAAAACTCAGGAGAGTTGATCTGGAAGAGGGAGAGAGAAGGGGTGTCTCCGTCAAGTGAAGATCATATAAGGCGGAATAAAATTTTTCGAATTCTCGAGCGATGTCTTTTCTGTTTTCTAGTAATTTGCCTTAATTGGATCGAAGATGATGGACCGTTGCCTCAGCTTTCTTGGAGCCAAGCGCTTGAGCTAAAAAGTGTCCACTTTTATTTCTGTGTTTGTAAAATAGTTTTTGTGTTAAGGTGTATTTTCGACGGAGGTTGCGTCCCATTCCCTCAATAATGAGGAAGCGGGTTTCAGTGAGTTCCTGGAGAATGTGACTGGCAAGCATGCATTTATGTTTTACTTCTAGAAGGTTACGTTTAGCAAAAAGTTCCTTTAGAAGTGCCTGCTTTTCGCACTTTGATGGCTTCCCATTGCATCAAGGGTGATACGTCCGGGGTATTGTTTTCAGAGAAGTAGTCAGAGAGGCACTTACGCAATTCAGCTACCCAAGTTGTATCAGTTAGAAGAATTGAGTCAAACCGCCATATATTAGTGATTCGAAGACGGTCAGGAAAAGAGATTAAGCTTAATTTGGCGTAATGCCCTGTAGGGCAGATAGGACGTGCTTGTGGAGGTGTCTAATAGGGGATCCGGAGGTACATTGAAGTCCCCTCCAAGATCAGGATCCCGCTCTGGAAGGAGGATAGGAGGCGTGAGACAGAGCAGAAGAAGGGACCTTGGGTAGTGTTGGGACTGTAAATGTTTGCCAAGGTGATGGGTTTGTTTTGCACCATACTTTAAGGAAGAGAAATCGTCCTTGGTCATCCGCAAGGGTTTCAGTGATTTTTAGCAGGAAATTCTTGGAAAGGAGAATCGACACTTCTTTAGATTTGAAGGTCGGGGAAGTCATATGGTATACCTGTGGGAAGTGTCTATCCTCTAGTTTAGGTGTTGCGTTAGATCGAAAGTGGGTTTCTTGCAAGAAAACAAGATCCGCTCTCATACTGCGCTTGCTAGTCAGACATCGTGAATGTTGCTCAGGTAAATTGAGACCTTTAGAATTCAAGGTGATCAGTTTGAGGGAGAAGGGGGTGGCATGGTGGGAAAGATGTGATAGGCGGCCAGTTGGTGGGAGAAAGTCCAAAGCAGTCAATGAGAGGTGTAGTGCCTACCGGGGGGGAGCACGGTGCCACCCCAGCAACCCAGGGGGAGAAGCAAGAGAACAGAGGGTGGCAAGGACTATAATGTGAGGGGGAGGGGAAGGAGAGAAGTTAAAAAAAAAAGGAGGGGGAAGGGAGAGGAAACGTGAGTAACAGGAGGAAGAAGTGGGAGGAAGTGGGAGGTTAAGTACCGGTAGTGGGAGTAGACCATCTATCCCACCATGAGCGGGAAGCAATCTGGTATGGGTCAGCGGAAACTAGAGTGCGCTGTGTGTGGGCATGGTAGAAAGCGACCGTGGATGGGGTCAGGTCCCAAGCCTCAACCGAGTCAGATGTGCTTAGAAAAAATGGCATGAAAGGGCTATTGAGATGCTATGGGTAGAAATAAGACTTCCTTAATGTGTCAGTTTTAGATCACATGTTTAGTCACAGGGGTGAAAGGGCTGAGAGTGAACCACAAGGTGAGGTAGGTGAGGGCCAAAGAGAGAAGGAGGAATAAGTAGGGCAACATGGAAATCATCCAGAAGGGTCATGGGGAGCAACATATTGTGTAGGGTTATGTAGGAGGGATGGAAGTTTGTAAGTGGAGGTGAGGCCTAATAAAGATGGGCCATGGGTCAATTTTACTGGGGATGCTTGAGGGGTAATGGTAATATGGCTGGGTTGTGTTAAGAGGATTCTAGGGATGATCAATGAAGGGGAGGTGTACTGTGTAGCAAGAAAGGATTCCAATGTTTGAGTGTTGCCTGTCTCTAAAGGGGATGCAACGTGGGGGGGGGGGTGTTTTGGTAGAGGTGGGCTGGTATGAAGATAGCTGTTACACGGGGTGGAGAAGGGAAGTGGTATGAAAAGGATAAACTAAAAGGAGGAGAAGGGGGCGGGAAATAACGCTAGAATGGGAGGTGATGGAGGACTGGGAGGGCCAGGAGGGGTGTATATGCCAAAGCTGTCAATATAACGGGGATCATGTTGTCCTCTTTGGTTTACCATATGTCATAGCATGAGAAAAACAGTGAAACATACAGTATATCTGAATTAAACTGTTGAGCAATAAGGCATAAAGGTAACAAAATATCAGATATCACACGTAAAAAGAGAGCAGAACAATACAATAAGACAAAGAAGTAACAGTATGCAAAATTATGGAGGCGTCTATGTTGCAAGTAGGAGGGGGGGTGGGGGGTAGGAGGATAATGTAAAAAAAAGAAAGAGAGAAAAAAAGGGAGGGAGGAAGGAGCACCGAAAAAGGTGATGAGGGGGTATGATGGGCTGGATTAAGCAGGGGGATAGAGGGAAAGGGTAGGGGGGGGGACGGGTATAAGGCTGACAAGTTAAAGATAAAACTTAGCAGCATAGGTGAGGATGTCATCTTTAATGAGGGACAAGCTGGTGGTAAGAGTGGAATAGATTCTAGAAAGTTCCAGAAGTCTCTTACTAACGTAGCATGGTGTGTATAGTGGGAGTTTGTGCGCCTCCGAGGGAGAGAAGAGTGGTTGTAGCTAATGGTGTTACATTTTCAGAGAGTGTAGCTGAGACAGATGGGAAGGGTTGAATCTGATGCACAGCTGGTGTATGGAGAGAGGCAGTTCGTTGTACTATGCATGAAGGATCTCACTTGCTCTTCGTCTGTTGCCTAAGAGCCCTGTCACATTGTGTCGAGTTAGTTGGAGGTGGGATAGAAGTGGAGGATAAAAATCCTGATGCACAGCAACTGGCGGAGGTGTTAGGCAGCAAGCGTTTCTCGTTAAGGGCCAATAGAAAGCAAATCTACAGATATCTCATTGCATGGGCATGTTGTGCAAAGTGATCTTCAGATAAGTCTCTATGTCCCAGTAGATCGTAGTGCCTGTGGGCTTCAAATACGTTATCCCCAGTCAGGTTGGGCTTCAAAGTAGAAGTGTCATGAAGATTTTGTCGAGTTGTGAGCATGATTCCTCCGATCGATGAGGTTCCTCAGGTGCGCGTATCAATGGCGGGACATAGAAGGATGTTTTCTAGAGTAGGTAACAGGAGAAGTAGTAACAGATGCATAAATACCATTGGTATCTGGTGTATAGTTATTTATGTGGATCATAACGATTGAGACTGGTGAAAGAGTAGAATATGTCGAAAGTGCAGCGGAAGTTCTGGATTCAAATGGTGAGCAGTGCCATGAGCAGTAGGTTTAAGAAGAATGTCGGGCTTTTCGGTGAGCCAATAAGGCTGTGGGACTGCCGTTCCTGGGGACTCCACCAGTAGCCAGGGGTGAGGGAGGAAGGGAGAGACGGCGGTGTCTGATCTGAGCGCCCAAGCTTCATGTACACCTTCCATCGAGGTGGCCCGCCTTAGAGAAGGTAGGTGGAAGTCACTGTACCTGTCATGTCTATGGTAGTGAGCTCTATCAAACCACAGCTTGGGGTTCCCCAGGGCACGGAGTCTAAGCCCCAGCCTGCTTGTTCACCAGGGCCCCTGATGGTGGGAATGGACTTGGAGCAGGCTGGAACCAGGTCGCGGCCCCCAGGTACACCCAGCTGAGGTAGAAGAGACTGTTAGCGGGAGCAGGGTACAATGGGAGTAGAGACAGGAGATCCAGTTGGCAAGCCGAGGTCAGGACAGGCGGAAAACTAGCGATGTCAGGAACAAAGCCGGGGTGGGTACACGGGCAGACAATACAGGAGGAATGTCAGGAACGAAGCCGGGGTTGGTACACAGATACGAAATAGATTCTCAGTAGAACACAGGGGAGCTCCGACAACAAACGCTCAGGCAATGTGGCCCAGTCTGAGCACATCTTAAATAGACAGGCAGACAAGGAGGTGGAACAGGAAGTGATGGAAAGGAAGGACATAAAACCCAGAGAATAGCAGATGACGCCCATAGGTGAGCACAGAACAACACACATGTGAAGGAATCAAGAGTAGCATGGAGGTAAGAGTAACACACAAGAGGCTGCAAGCTAACTTGTGACAGTACCAATCTGGTAGGTCAACAAGTGGTATATCCAGGGCAGCACAGAAGTGCTCAAGATCTTCTGGTAGCTTTAGATTGACAGTATGACCATGAGCTGTTGCAGAGAGGCAGAAGGGGAATTTCCAACGATAGGTGATAGCTCTGGAACGCAGAAGGTGTAGTAATGGAAGAAATTCCCCATCTATGCTGGAGGGTGATGTTAGACAGGTCCTGGAAAATGTTTACTTCAGTACCTTGGAATGAAATGCTATTACGATTCCTGGCTCTTCTAAGAATATCTTCTTTTAAGCGAAAGTTTACTAGACAGCATACTGCATCTCTAGGCGGGTCTATGTCTATGTGCAAAGCACTGTGTAGGTGCCCGAACTTGTGGGATCTCTCCAGCAGATCATTGAAAATGGATAGCACAGCCTGCGGTAAACAGGAAGGTTCTATAGATTCAGGTTGTGGCGTCGGCCCCTGTTGTCAAGGTCTTCCGTATGGCGTGGGATTTCCCTGAGGTGTATTATGTGGGATTCCGTCACCTGTTGTACCTGGCATAAGGTGGTATTCATGGCAGGCTGTCATTCTTTCAACATCATCGAGCCTAAAGGCCATGGAGTGTATATCATCCCTGAGGTCTGAAATTGAAGCACACACTGATGATTTAATGTCCGCAGCAACCGCTTGTAGGTCCGCTTTAGCGGGGGTGCTAGGTGAGCGGGCAGAGCAGAGCAGGGATGGTCACAGGCTGCAGGTGAGGGATGGCTGGGTGAGCAGTCTCTGCAATCTGGCGGTGGAGGTGAGGCCTGAGGGGTGGTGTGGGACAGCACCATGTTGTCTCTGTGCTGGGTCCGGAATAACTCGGAATATTCCGGTATATTCCTCCCCAGCTGCATGTCTTGGTCCCGAGGGGAGCGGGACCTGAACGCTGAGGAGATGCACTGGGTCTTATCCATGGTTGTGCTGTGAGATGCCGGTATTCGGTCATAAGCAGGACCTTGAGGCTTGGGAGCTCCGGGACTAGGCGGCTATCTTAGGTTGGGACCAGACCACGCAGTGTCATTTTTTCATGCATGCACAGTGAGGAGCTGGCTGTGATACAGCAGCAGGTCACAACTTGCTCCCACATCCAAGATGGTGGCACTGGGGATCTAAAGACCGGTGAAGAACTTGCCCCAGTGAAGACATCAGTAGACTCCTGGGCTGGCGAATGCCTGTTTCTTAAAAGTCAGCAGTTACAGTACTTGTAGCTTCTGACTTTTATAAAAAAAAAAAAAAAAAAACTACTGTTCCTCTTAATCTGAGTACAACCAAGGGCTGTACAAATCCATAAACAAAAACACAAGTTCTGAACGCCTATAGCATACGCACATACACATACTATCTATAACCACACAGTTGTATAGGGAGTATCTAGATAAACAAAAACACATTTAGAAAGCAGGTGCATAACACAAATAATGCAAATAACATACGCTCTCCAACACCTGTCATGGTTTTATAACCTCCTGTGAATGAAAGCTTTTGACCAAACCCAAGAGAGGTCATCTACAGCAGACTAATGGGACTTTTCACTTGTTATAACAGGCATGGCTTGTCAGTGAAATAGAACCACTAAAGAAAAACAGGAAATCGGTAACTGTAGAAATATATCTGTGGACAGCGCTAGGCTACAAAAGACTATGAACCATATCAAATTATTACCATTATCCAAACAAGTATGTAAATTCATAAAATAAATACATGAATAAAATGTGCATAAATGAAATAAGGAAGTGGATAATGTGCAGTAAAATATGCCAAATACGACTTATGCAATAAATTCATCAAAATATGGTGCAATCTTTATTTTGACAATGTGCCCAGTACTATAAAGTGTCCAGTGTGATAATGTGCCACAATAAATATATACTGTTCGAAAACGTGGACTGATGTTGAGACCGTCTCTTGGAGAAGGAATCATTGTGGTTAATTGGTTGAGCGAGGTTTGACCCATTGAGGTTGATTACACTAAAACTGAGTGCAAAATCTGGTGCAGCTTCCAGGTTTTATTGTCTAAGCTTCATTGAACAAGCTGAAGTTAGAAGTTGATTGGCTACCATGCGCAGCTGCACCAGAT
The DNA here is from genome assembly GCF_062004578.1 of Staurois parvus. Classification (NCBI taxonomy): domain Eukaryota; kingdom Metazoa; phylum Chordata; class Amphibia; order Anura; family Ranidae; genus Staurois; species Staurois parvus. The sequence continues at coordinate 8,098,622 of NW_028317813.1, forward strand.
TTTGCACTCTCCAGTTTTAGTAAATCAACCCTATTGATCAAAGGGTCATTATTTTTGGTGAGTTATTTAGTGTGACTGGTGGAGGTGTCACTTTGTGTAGCTTTCACTTTGGAATTAACACACACGGGGAAGAATGTTGTGATATATGAAGATTTTGCATCTGTGTAACACAGGACACTTTTTGAAACAGTATATATTTATTGTGGCACATTATTACACTGGACACTTTGAGGCACTGGATCCTTTGCTGAAATAATTAATGCACTATATTTTGATGAATATATTGCATACGTTGTACATGGCATATTTTAGTGTACGTTATTTACTTATTTATATAATTTATGCACGGTATCCATGTATTTATTTTATGAATTTACATATTTAGTTGGCTAATGGTAATACGTTGAAATCCTAGCGCTGTCGCATATCCTCATTTTTTTATAATTACTACTTGATACTTCTTTAGAGAGTAGCTGCTATTTTGTACAAACATGTAATCTGTGTAGCTGATTATATATATACATACATACCGTATTTGCCGGCGTATAAGAGGACTGGGCGTATAAGACGACCCCCCTACTTTTCCTGCTAAAATGTAGTGTTTGGGCTATACTCGCCGTATAAGACTACCCCTCTTCCAATGCACACCAGTGGGAGGAATAGTGCCCCATCATTGATGTCAGTGGGAGGAATAGTGCCCCATCATTGATGTCAGTGGGAGGAATAGTGCCCCATCATTGGTATCAGTGGGAGGAATAGTGCCCCATCATTGGTATCAGTGGGGGGAATAGGTGCCCCATCATTGGTATCAGTGGCAGGAATGGTGCCCCATCATTGGCATCAGTGGGAGGAATAGTGCCCCATCATTGGTATCAGTGGCAGGAATAGTGCCCCATCATTGGTGTCAGTGGGAGGAATGGTGTCCCATCATTGGTGTCAGTGAGGGGTGGAATAGTGCCCCATCATTGGTGTCAGTGGGGGGAGGAATAGTGCCTCATCGTTGGTGTCAGTGGGGGGGGGAATAGTGCCCCATCGTTGGTGTCAGTGGGGGGGAGGAATAGTGCCCCATCGTTGGTGTCAGTGGGAGGAATAGTGCCCCATCGTTGGTATCAGTGGGAGGAATAGTGCCCCATCATTGGTATCAGTGACACCAATGATGGGGCACTATTCCTCCCACTGACACTTGCTGACCCTGTTCTAGTACGGTGCTGCTGCAGCCAGCATATGTGGTTGCAGCAGCACCTCTACACACAGCACTTACCTGCTGCTCCGGCACTCAATTTTCGCGGGGCCGCTCGGCTCCGCCCCCTCGCCGGTGATTGGCCGCCTGTGTGCCTTTCCTGAGCTACAGTTCTGGCGGCCAATCACCGGTGAGGAGGCGGAGCCGCGCAGCCGCACGAACATCCAGTGGCCGAACTGAAGGAGACGCCGCGCTTCCTGGACCGGATCGTCGTGGGACTGGATCCAGGTAAGAGACGTCAGCCCCTGCAAACCCCTGTACTTAATGCCGCAGCCCCCCTAACATGTGTACCGGCGTATAAGACGACCCCCGACTTTTGAGAAGATTTTCAAGGGTCAAAAAGTCGTCTTATACGCCGGCAAATACGGTACATACAGGGGCGGACTGACAACTCATGGGGCCCCCGGGCAATAGGGGATCATGAGGCCCCTGTGTCCTTGCCCACACTCACAGCACACCCAAAATAGCCTATAAAAAGTACCAGGGACATTTCATGGGGCCCCCTACTGACCCCGGGCCCTTGGGCAGTGCCTGAGTGCTCAAATGGTCAGTCCGCCCCTGCATACATACATACATACACACACATATATACACACACTATATTACGAAAAGTATTGGGATTCCTGCCTTTACACGCACATGAACTTTAGCGGCATCTCAGTTTTAGTCCATAGGATTCAATATTGAGTTGGCCCACACTTTGCAGCTATAACAGCTTCAACTCTTCTGGGAAGGCTGTCCACAAAGTTTAGGAGTGTGTCTATGGGAATATCTGACTATTCTTCCAAAAGCGCATTTTGGAGGTCAGGCACTGATGTCAGACGAGAAGGCCTGGCCCGCAGTCTCTGTCCATAACACCCTCCTGAACCCTGCACATGGCACCCTCCTGAACCCTGCACTCTGTACAAGGCACCCTCCTGAGCCCTGCACTACACTCTGTATGTAGCACCCACCTGAACCCTGTACACAGCACCCGCCTGGATCCTGAACTCTGTACGTAGCACCCTCCTGATCACTGCACTCTGTACGTAGCACCCTCCTGAACCCTGCACTCCACTCTGTACGTAGCACCCTCCTAAACCCTGCACTCCACTCTATACGTAGCACCCTCCTGAACCCTGCACTCCACTCTGTACGTAGCACCCTCCTAAACCCTGCACTCCACTCTATACGTAGCACCCTCATGAACCCTGCACTTCACTCTGTATGTAGCGCCCGCCTGAACCCTGCACTCTGTATGTAGCGCCCGCCTGAACCCTGCACTCTGTATGTAGCGCCCGCCTGAACCCTGCACTCTGTATGTAGCACCCGCCTGAACCCTGCACTCTGTATGTTGCACCTGCACAAACTCTGCACTCTCTACGTAGCACCGTCCTGAACCCCAAAATATGTCTTTAGCACCCTCCTGAACCCCAAAATATGTCTTTAGCACCCTCCTGAACCCCCCCATGGCTGAGTTCCTGAACCTATTTTCTGAGAAATGAAAAGCCCTGCACATGTATACACACACACACGTATATATACTGTAAATATGTATTGCTTACAATTGCAAGATGGAAGAGCATACAAAAAATTGTATCTTTCATATTGCTGCTAACTCCCCTCATTTGTTACATAGTTAAATAGTTTAGAAGGTTGAAAAAGGACCCAGGACCAACCAGTGTAGCTTACAGTATGTGTGTGATTTGTATTCTTTAACAATTCCCATAGCCCTGTACAGGTGCATGTCAATAAATTGGAATATCATCAAAAAGTTAATATATATTATATAGCTTCATTACACACAGAGTGATATATTTCAAGCATTTCGTTTTTTTAATTTTAATGATTATGGCTTACAGCTAGTGAAAACCCAAAATTTAGTATCTCAGAAAATTAGAATATTGTGAAAATGTTTAATATTGTAGACTCAAGGTGTCACACTCTAATCAGCTAATTAACTCAAAACACCTGTAAAAGGTTTTCTGAGCCTTCAAATGGTCTCTTATGCCGGCCTTACACAGTTCGAAAATCGGCCAATTTTTTGTCCAAAAGATTAATGGGCCGATTTTTGTACTATTAGTGGGTTAATTCATCGGCCGTTTTTCACGTTTTCTCCACTTTTGGAAAATTTGTGGAAAATGATCGATTTTCGCGTCAATGATGGTCAAACGATGGTCAAATCGTATGATCGTTTTTACAAAAAAAATATGCACATAAGCCGTGACCTGTTATATGTCATGATTTTTATGACTTGGTTGGCTGATTTTCATAATAAATGGTGGTTACGTCGGTTTAACGAACGACCGATGTTTTGTTTATCGGACGACAAAACGGCCGGTTTTCTATGGCCTGCATTAGTCTGGTTCAGTAGGTTACACAATCATGGGGAAGACTGCTGACTTGACACTTGTACAGAAGACAGTCATTGACACCCTCAACAAGAAGGGTAAGTCACAAAAGGTCATTGCTAAAGAAGCTGGCTGTTCACAAAGTGTTGTTTCCAAGCATATTAATGGAAAGTTGAGTGGAAGGAAAAAGTGTGGTAGGAAAAGGTGCACAAGAGACAGGGATAACTGCAGCCTAGAGAGAATTGTGAAGCAAAGGCCATTCAAGAATTTGGGGGAGATTCACAAGGAGTGGACTATGGCTGGTGTCAGAGCTTCAAGAGCCACCACACATAGACGTATCCAGTGCATGGGCTACAACTGTCACATTCCTTGTGTCCAGCCACTGCTGAACCAAAGACAACATCAGAAGCGTCTTACCTAGGCTAAGCACAAAAAGGATTGGACTGTCGCTCAGTGGTCCAAAGCAAATTTTGCATTTCATTTAGAAATCAAGGTCCCAGAGTCTGGAGCAAGAGAGGAGAGGCACAGAATCCAAGTTGCTTAAGGTCCAGTGTGAAGTTTCCACAGTCAATGATGATTTGGGGAGCCATGGTATCTGCTAGTGTTGGCCCACTGTGTTTTATCAAGTCCAAAGTCAGCGTAGCTCTCTACCAGGAAATTCTAGAGCACTTCATGCTTCCCTCTGCTGACCATCTTTATGGAGATGCTGATTTCATTTTCCAACAAAACTTGGCACCTGCCCACACTCTCAAAAGTACCAAATTCTGGTTTAATGATCATGGTATCACTGTGCTTGATGGGCCAGCAAACTTGCCTGACCTAAACCCCTTAGAGAATCTGTGGAGTATTGTCAAGAGGAAGATGAGAGACACCAGACCCAATAATGCAAACGAGCTGAAGGCCACTATCAAAGCAACCTGGGCTTCCATAACAACTCAGCAGTGTCACAGGCTGATCGCCTCCATGCCACGCCGCATTGCTGCAGTAATTCATGCAAAAGGAGCCCTGACCAAGTATTGAGTGCATACTACACTGTTCATGGACATACTTTTCAGTAACCCAACATTTCTGTATTAACCTCCCTGGCGGTATTCCCGAGTGTAGCTCGGGGTAACATTTCAGTGCCAAAAGCGGTAACCCCGAGCTACACTCGGGAATACCATGCGGCACTGCTCCGGCATGTGTTCTTCACTTACCTTACCCTGCGCTCCCACGATGTGTCCCCTGCAGCGTCCCCGGCCATCTCCTCCGGCCGATGCCGGCATCCGGCTTCTGTGTCCTGTCCCTGTGACGTCGGGACGTACGGGCGCCGCCGCCGGCGGCGGGAAATTTAAAAATTTTAAAAAATGTCATTTTTTTTTTTTTACATTTTACATAGTAAAACATTGCTGTCTCAACCAATTTCACATACATATTGTCCCTAGTGCTTTGTCCTGTGCCCTGCC